>NC_057810.1:275586840-275829707 GCF_018294505.1 Triticum aestivum
CTCTAACAAATGGACGTACACCGACCGATCTCTCGCTATACATATAGCCAGCTAGGTCCTTATAACTCGTTTTTACCCACACATCGATCGATCTACCTCATTAGTTGTGTCTCTCCCTTCCTCCAACAAACAACAATTGATCTACCGATCTAGTTAGGTTTGCTTACCAAACACATGGTTCCCCTTCATAATCCATGGATGCGTCCCGATAGATCTGTCATGCAGCACAGGCACACACAGAAACACATCCCCACTCTTATTGATAGCATTGCAGTTCCACCCTCAGTTTGTCTAGTAGGCCTCTCCCATAATCTCCGAGAAGCAACGCCATCACCCATCCAGCACTCTACCCCTCTCCCTCCCTCTCCCTCCCTCTCTCTCTCCTCTCTCTCTCTCTCTCTGTCCCATCATATTTCCCGTCCTTCAGTTATGTATGGATGTCGACCGATCTCCCTCATGACATAGCTGGGTCTCTCCTTCTCAACACATATACGAGTCGTTGTACCTCTATAGTTAGGCCTTTGCCTACCCCTCGCCCCACCCCCTCCCCCCCCCACACACACCAATACATCAAGCGCTCTAGTCATGTCTCCCTGCCACACACAAACTTGACATGTGCCCTCTAACGTTCTGGTAGGCCATTCGCCCAATATCTTTGACTTGCACACACACACACACGCAATTTCGATGGCTCTCTTCATCGATCTCGCACCCACCCGTACTTGATCCTCTCTTCGACTCTATCGATAGCTATGACCCCTCCCTCTCTTCTCGTGGATTGCCCGACCCTCTATGTATGATATGGATAGGCCTCCATTTCACACACATTGCATGCAAAATTTTGTTTGAGATGTCATCGACACATATTCCCACAAATAATTCACGAAATCAACCCCCCACCCCACCCCCACCCCCACCACAAAACAAAAAACACTCACGAACACAGTTTGTATCTTTAACACACACCCACGTAGGTGGGGGACGTGCACGAAGAGAAGAGGTGCATGCATGGCGCACATACTCCCGTCTCTTTCCCAACCACACCCACGCGGGTACACGGTGGAGCTCATTTCTGTACAAAAAAGGCAGTCCACGTGGTAATTTGGCGCATGTACTGGTTGTCCACTTGGTGGAGGGAGGATCATCTACCATGGGTGATCAAACAAATTGCGACTTGACGTGTTATGTTAAATTAAAAAAAGAGGCAAGCCATGTGGGGCCTACCTTAGAGGCAAGGCTCTATACACTGGAGTACTTTTGATGTGTCCCGTCAACTAGCAGAAAGAGGAGCAGCTTGCTTAGTACGCCGTCTCCCCCGCCCACGGGCGCAATGGCTCGCAGGATGAGGTGAAGCTTGCTCCTCCCTCGCCCATGCGCGCGGTGGCTCGCAGGACGAGGAGAAAAATTTACTACTCCCTCCGTTTACTCCTCGTCCCTACTACCTTGGTTATAGGGATTATATCATATTGTTTGGAATATATATGTCCTTAATAGATTTCAATATGAACTACTAGTACATACTCCAAACACTGATGTATATAGACGTATTTTAGAGTGTACATTCACTCATTTTGCTCCGTATGTAGTAGCACTCTCCCTCGCCCCTCGACCCTCGCCCAAGTGGTGGACGTGCAGCAATTCATTCGGTCTCATATAGCTAGAACGATATATACTGCACTACCATTATCGCTCGACTTCCCGAAGAGGCGAAGAGCCAATCGCATGGTTAATATTTTGGAGATGCCAAGTGCAAGGTTATAGGAGAACGAGTAGTAGGTGCCGCGTCATTTATAAATAAATTTTTTTCTTCAGTGGCATGTACACAATATGATAGGTTCATATGGAGAGAAAAGGAAACCGCTCCACTATATACATAGTCAGGACGGGCCAGCCTACACGGTTGCTTGCTGGGGTTTCTCTCTTCACACTCTCTCGCACAAAACGACTGTGGCCACATCTCTAACATCCCAGTGGATCACGTCCGCTTGGGGAAGGGGTGGATGCTTAGTGTAGATGCGGTGTCCGTCGCCGACGGTGAAAACCCACTGTCGGCACGTCCCGATCAGGGGTCCCCGCCGTTTTCTCTCACAAAGCCGGTGAGGTTGCCTTCGTCCCTTGCTCACTGCCGCGACGTGGGCAGTTGTCGCCTCCCACCGCCCTCCTCAAGGTCGAGCTACGTCCCTCAGGTACACCACCCTTTACAGCCAGCTTGCACCACTGCTCCAGCTGCCCACATCACTCCCTATGGATATTTCTCTACTTCTTTGCCCCGCACATACCTGATACCTCTACTGGCTTCTACGTACTGTATTTGTGATGAATTTATGTCTCATCAACTAGTCCTAGTAATCTTATTCTAATCACGCTTCTTCAATTTCTTTGCCACAGGGATGCTCATCTCGATTTTGGTGAAACTTCACAAAATGATCCGATGGTGAAAAGGGTGCAAACTTCATTTATTAGGAAGCTCGAACGTTGCCAGCAAATTGAAGCCTGGGCAGGGTTCACGGTTCAAGGGCTAAGGACTGCATGGATCGTTTTTTTCTTTAGCTGCCTCTGTTCCAAAATAAGTGTCAACTTTAGTAGTAGTAAAACTTTGTACTAAAGTTTGCACAAAGTTCAGACACTTATTTTGGAACGGAGGGAATACATATTTGCTATGATCTGTCAATCATTGAGATGCAATAGTATGCATGTTAGTCTCCTTTGTATTTGATGAAATGTTGCAACGGGCAACCTTGGACGCAAGATACATGTAACAGGAGCTGGAAGCTTCATAGCATTGTACAAATTTATCTCGCTGATAAATTATAGTACGTACTAGTACTATACTAGTACTTCCTCCATTCCTAAATATAAGTTTTTGTAGAGATTTCACCATTAACCACATGCGGATGTATATAGATGCATTTTAAGTGTAGATTCATTCATTTTGTTCCGTATGTAGTTCACCTAGATGAATCTCTACAAAGACTTATCTACTAGTAATAGCTAGCCCCCACTACTAGGAATTCTCTATCCTCTCCTTGACCCACATCATCAAAATTGACGTAGCTGTTAGATGAAGAAAATCAGTCATAATAGCCGTCTGATCTAGACGTTGAGAGGCTCAGCACTAAGCCACATGCAAGCATGCAGAAATACCGTGGCACATACATGTGAGTGGGTTTTAAATCACATCAACATGTCTGCATGCAAGCATGCACCGGTAGCGTGCATGTAAGTGAGCTTTTAAGTCCCATTAACATGTCAAAAAGAAAAATATAATCCCATTATGCAGTAGGAGTTGGTTGATCTTTTTTCCTTATGTGGGATGATCTAAATGATGATGTGAGTTTATTTAGTTTGGCTACCACATTTGTCATGCGATTATAGATTTTTTTTAGTTCTATGAAATCGATAATTTTGCGCAGAGAGATATACTACTGTTCCGCGGCAACGAGCGGGGACTCATCTAGTAATATTTAAGAACGGAGGGAGTACTACGTAAAGAGTTAGGTGTCGCACCGTGATAGTGTGAGGTGGGCCATGTAATCACTGAGCCTATGTGTTTTCACTGCTCTTGCACTCCTCCGCTATAAGAATGGAGAAAATTGTAATCTACTACCTCCTTTCGCCAAAAGCGTGGGACATCCAGCAGTCCTACCACCTCAGTAATAAAGACCAATGAGCCGTCAAATCACATAGACCCAGCAGTAAGTTGGATGGACGAAGCAACCATCACTCTTGCGCCAGTGAGAGGTCGCGTCCGCTCTGCCCAGGCATGAATGCGGCACCGATTCTTTGGAGCGGCACTGACCATTTCTGGCGGGAAGCGCGCGCGGGCGGTGGAGGGGCTTTGGGTGGGCCAGGCTGGTCAGGAGCGGGCATGGCAGCTGTCCGCATGTCCCTACCGGACACGCCCGGAAACAAGAGGATGCACCGACTCTCGCGGTTAAAATCGTACACTACACACCACATCTCTGTAGGAGTAGGTCGATCTGTCGCACTCTCTAACACACACACGCACACGCATGCACCTTGGTCCCGTTGCACCTTTTAACGTGACTTATTACACCTAGAAGGAGGGAGTAGTAAGTGTACGAGATACGGTGGCAGAATGACTTAAGTCGAATACAAGTGCCCAAACTTTGTGTGCATGTTATAATAAGGATTCACTTAAAATAGTACGTGAGCGAACAGAAGGATCAATTGGACAGTGTTCCCGAGCAGTAGCGAGATGTGTGAGGTAGTAAGATACACTGCTGGCGCTTTTAATTTTTCTTATTAATCTGTTTGTTTCACCCTCTGACTGGTGGGACCCAACGTACTACGTGGAGAGAGGTAAGGTGACTAAGGTTGCATTATTTCTGCACCAGTGTGGATAGTCTTACCACCAAAGCCACATGACACGATTATGATTGAAATCCTAATGACTCCCACACACACACACAAAAAAACACGGCATGCATGTCACACGAATGCAGGAATGTATAAAAGGTTATTTTCCTCTCGTTGAACATAACGGGAGGGTTGTGTAGCTGGTTAGCCTGTTCGCTCATCAAACTTGAGGTCTCGGGTTCGATAACTACACTTGAGCATAATTTTTGCCGGGAGGATTCTTTGACTGGTCAAAATGTTTTCTAAGGTTTGCACGCTTCACACTCTCCAGTATATATATACACGCTGGAGCCTCAGCGCTTGTAGTTGCTCTCTTCACACTCTCTCGCCCTCTCCCGCTGGACCCTCAGCGCTTGTAGTTGCTCTCTTCACACTCTCTCGCCCTCTCCAGATCTAAACAAGACTTTGTTGGCCTATCTCACCCCTCACTGCTGCTCAAAGAGCCGGCAGGATCCGTCCGCCGGGAAGGGAAGGAGGCTTAACGCTATCGCTGTCGGCGAGGGAGGGAATCCACGACCGGTGCTGCTGTTCACTTTCCACCCAGCAGCGGCGTGGGAGGGCCTCCGACCCTTCTTCTTCGTCGTCGTCCCGTCGCCCACCGAACCACGCCCCAAGAACCTTAAGGTATATTTTACTTACTCCACATGCATTGCTCTAGCTGCATGTATACCATGAATCTAGGACGTGGTTCAAAGAGGAAAGGAGTGGGGGAAAGTAGTGGGAAAAGTTGTATATAGCATGAATCTAGGACGTGGTTCAAAGTGGAAATGAAGGGGGAAAGTTGTATAGCATGAATCTAGGACGTGGTTCAAAGAGGAAAGGAATGGGGGAAAGTAGTGGGGAAACTTGTATCGCATAAATCTAGGACGTGGTTCAAAGAGGAAAGGAAGGGGCGAAAGTACTAGTTCAAAAAGGAAAGGAAGGGACAAGGCTGTAGAGTTTGAGCAGGACTAGATTTGCTGCGCTCACATAGGGAAAGGTGTCTAAAGATAACAAAACTAGGACCAACACAAATATGCTCCTTGGTTGCTTGTTTTTTGTTGCAAGAGACTGTGCATGACCATCGTAAATCGGTAGATGCACATGGTGCTGGTGCGTCCACTGTCCCGTGCAACTCATTAGCTGTTGTTAATCTATGGCCCTGTTTGGTTAAAAACTCCCTAGTCCCTACCTGCTTGGTTCCAGGGACTAAACATGGACTAGAGGTTATTAAATGACATGATAAAAGACCATGTTACCCCTAGTAATGAACTAATAGAAACAAGGTGTGATGCGTGGCAGGGGCAAATGTTGGATAAAGTCCCAAAAAGACTCCCTCGGGGTCTTCTTTCTTTAGTCCCAAATGCCCACTTTTAGTCCCAAAAAGTCCCTCCTGTTTGGTTTAGATGTGACTGACACGGAGTTTTTTTAGTCCCTACACCAAAATGTCCCTGTAAACAAACACCCTCTAATAATGCCGCTGGAAAATTGATGCAATGCCAAAGTTAAAAGCAAATTACATGTTTAATGAATTTTATTATTAATATAATCTCTATGTTAATATTAATCAATGCCACCATTTGAGAAATGCTACTGTCTTGCTTTCTTTCCCATTTAGATAAGGTAGATGCTTCTTTTTGTTGGCTTCTGTGTCATCCACCGTTATTGACCATTAATTATTTCCTTTGCACCTCTGTGTAAACAGGGTTATCTACTTCACCTCGTTGCCATTGTGACCTTTTGTTGCACTGCACAAAACACTTCTGTTTTAAGAGTGTTTTGTGCAGTTCAACCAAAATGTCACACCGACAACATTGCTTGATTGCTTGATCTTAGTGGAATTGCACAAGAGGAGATCTTACTTCCTATCCGTTAAGGCGAATTTGGTTCAGATCTTCTTCTTGTGAGTTGTTTGAATTCCGCATCATGAGAGGTCAGTACTAGCCTTCTTTCACATGATTCTGCAGTGTGCTTTCATATGTTGTGCTACTTGTACGATAATGTTGCTTGATTTTAGTGAACTGCACAAATGGAGACAAGACTTCCAATCTGTATGTGCACCGTAATATCCCATTGAGGTAAGATAAGGATATTTCACAACTGCTGGCCTGTATTTTGCCGCTTTCATCAGAAAATTAAGTTTAGTACTATACTTATGCTCCCTAATTGACATGCCAAATCTTACATTGAAGGAGAAGCTTGTCTGTTATTGAACCAAGTGATGACGGGGAAGAACAAGCGGAAGAAAAACAAAAATCAACTCTCGGCGCTGTAATGAAGCACTGGAACTGTGATGACACAAGTAATGATATAGTTTTGCATCTTAATTTATTGCTATGGCTGGAACGAGCAATTGTTTTGCTACTGATTTGATGCCATACGTAATTATTTCTACTTGTGCAAACAGGGATAGGTTGGACCTCTATTATGCCTTGTTAATGTCATTACATAAATGATTGCTTACCCGAAACCCTTGACGCCTTAAAAGGCAAAAGGGATCGTCATGATTAAGAAGACAACAGAAGACCGAGTCAATGCCAGCTACGAGGAGCCACCTTCACCCCACCACTTCAACAGGCGAGAAGTTGTTGAAGAATCTTCAGGCTCAACCCGGATTGTTTCATCGAACAACTACAAGAGACGTAGCAACACCTGAGGAAAACTCAGAAGACTGCATGAGGCACAAGGCACGACTGCTGAGTCCGAGAACCCCTAGGGTAGGATGAGTCGTGTACCCCCTATGCGCAGTCGAGTCCGTATGATAGTTCGAATAGAACCATGATGGTGTGTTGCTTGTTTTTATTTGTTTGTGTTTTGATATAGGTCGCACTTTTGCCCTAAGCGACAAGTATGCGACTATATCACCTTCCTCACCTTGTTTCTTTTGTTTGGCCCTCTTTGCACCTGTTTGTTTGCACTAGCACTATAGAACCCCCTTTAGGCATCCCCCTCCTCTATGCCACCTCTCCCTCCCATCCCTCTCCTCAACTGAAGGCTAGCAAGACAAGATACACCAAGGATTCTACTTTGGCAACCAACTAGCACTGAAGACTTTTTGTTGCAGCCTCCTCGACCAAGTGAAACCCCGTAGAGTTATGTTTAACCCTCCAGACTAGAAACCCATTCCTAGACCCTTCGAGACTTCACGAGATACCCCAGCTCGAGTCCTTAACCATGTGCTTAACCCATAGAATTGCAAGAGAACCAATTAAGCCTCTATAGACCTTGCACAACACTAGGTTCATTATGGAACTAGTGGACATAGTGAACGAGCACATTATCATCCTAATATAGCACCAGAACTGAAGATGCCATAGGAAAGACCAGTTTAAGTATATAGGGATAGAGGACAAATGACTTGATGCGTTTATATCAATGACTTGAGGAATTATATGAGACTATTTGGTGTATTATGAGGCTTTGATGTTGGTAGATGAACTTGGTGGGATCATGATTATAGAGTAGCATAGCTTTCATTACCCCTGAGTAAATTGGATTCATAGGACCATTATGATCGCAAGCTGAAACTCCTGGAAGTGCAAGGATTTGACTTGATCAGATGATATTGATAGGAGATAATTGACATTGTGATAATGACTTGGTGGAAACATATAGGAATTCTCGTTGGACAAGAGATTTGGATTTAAGTAGGTGATTCTAGTTGAATATAGATGCTGAGTAAGTCCACATGGTTCGAAGTAAATTGGATTTAGACTGATGATCTCGATCATGATACCATGTTTCTTGGAGGACTATAAACTAGGAGATTGGATTAATTGTCGGAGTTGATATAAGTTTGAGCTTGGAGTTTACTTGACCATGATAATGGAAAATTGGTGGACTTACTATAGTAGAGACGGCCCTTTGGAGTATTTGGGGACTATAGGACATTAGAAGATCGTGTGGAACACCATAGAGATTGGATTTGTAGAATTAATGGATTGTGTAGTGATTGATGGAAGTTAATGGGCTGCTGGAGTTGATTCATAGGAAGGAAACAAGATCTTGGAGTGGCTTACGACGTGTTTCCTTAGGATAGAGGTGCTTTATCTTAGACCTTGGAGGAATAGGCTGAGCACTTGGATTGTCACGTTCAAGCTTAGCAGCTTATATGTTCTACCCATGGATTTTTAGGGGTAGACATACATATGAGTTTGGGGATTGTAGACATATATGATTTTGTTAGACCTCCTCTCGAGAGCCATGAGGATATGAATAACATGAGTGATGATTGGAGTTGACCTATACGAGATGATTCTTTGGTAATATGAGGTGAAGACTAGGTAGAAGTATTGGCATCTCAGAAACCGTGCTTAAAGATAAGATGATAATCGTTCACTCGCACCCTAGAATCCCTGAAACCCTTAAACCCTACCAAGCCACAACGTGGTTGGATCATGACCTTGGGCTTTGGCTCTAGATCAATAAGACCTTGGCCAATGCTCAACCGTGACCCTCACCAATGCCTCAGCCCACTTTACGTACCCCATGGACTTCATGGAGTGCTTGGACAAGTTAGTTGTCATCTTTCTTTGATGACATACTTGTCTACCCGAAGATGGAAGAAGAATCGTTGAGCTAGTCAAGGAACATTTGAAGATCGTCATGTCTAGGAGGAAAAACTACACCAACCACCATCGCCAAGAAGTGAACTTCCTCGTTGAAGACCGTGCATATCTACAAACCACTCCTCTCTAAGGAACCAAGCATTTCCATGACAAGGAGACTCACACCAAGATTCATCAGCCCCTTCGTGATCACTCCAAGATTTAACAACCCCCCTCCGAGATCACTTCAAGACGAAGAGTAGACGGCTACCAGCTGGAGTTACCACCTGAGTTACCTACTGTGCACAATTTTTTTCCATATGACACCACTCCGGAGATGTTCCCAACTCCCCAACTAGCGCGGTCTCTACAAGGACATCGACCACGAGCCATCGACCCCAGCCCAATCTGACCTACCATGAGCTACCCATTAGAAACCTGGATCAAGAAGAACATCATACACGAAGCCACACCATCAAGTACTTCAAGTTCAATGGAGCACCAAACGGAAGCAGAAGCAGTATGAGGACGTGAAGACTACCCCAAATCCAAGTTTCCGTATTCCTTTCTGCGCCTAGTCTGGGAATCTCGGGGACGAGATTCTTGTAAGGGGGGTAGGTCTGTCACACCCTGATTTTCATGCCTCAACACTTAAGCTAATGAATCATGATAAAATGTGGTTTGACAAAAACTTTTGAGTGTATTGGACCTTGCCTTGATTGGTTTTTGTCTGCTGTTTGCAAGTGCTCTAAAAATCAAATAAATCCTCCAACTCTTATACTCCTTATCCTTGATCCAAAACCTTTTCCCAATGATCATGCCATGTGTATAGAGCAATATAGTATTTTCTTACAAAAATAATTTGGCCAAAAAGTATTTTCAAAAATTAGTTTTCCAAAAACCCCTGAATTGAGGTTTGCACTGCAAATACTTAATTAAGGGCAGTAAAAAGATTTCCAAAAATATATTTGACTCCTATTAGATATAGGACACCCATAAACCACAAAAGTATAATTTTAAAAGTTATTTTCCTATTTTATTTAAAGGCTTTTTCTTAAGGCCAGAAATGGTCTTTAATAGGGAAAAATTATTTTTAATGCTTTACAAATATTTTACAAAATTTAGGGAAACTCATAGGACATATATTGTCCATATATAAGAGTTTCAACACATGGTCATGTTCAAAATATTGGTCAAATCCCTCAAAAACCCTTTTTGGATATTTCAAGCTTTTGAAATATTTACAAAGGAAATATTATCCAAAAATTCCAAGAAAATTATATCATGTCACTTATGACATGTTTGATGATCTTGCCAAGTATCATGTCATGGAGAACAATATAACCCCATGAAACCCTCTCAAGACTACTTCTGTCCTTTTTCTAGTTTGAACAACTTTGCACTGTCAAACATGTCCAAATGCTCTCAAACTTGGTGCCCAATCTCAAATGGTGTAATAATGCATCTAGACCAAATGTCACAAGTTGGAGAGAATGTTATGTTGATCAAAGTGCCTCAAAACCATTTCTGTCCAGAACCAAATTTGAACAACTCTACATTGCCAAGTGTGTCCCTTTGATCTGAATTTTTGTGGACATGTCCAAATCCTCAAATGATGACACTGCACCAAGTGGTGCATCAAGGAGAATGGATTTGCATGACTAAATCTTGGTAAAGCCATTTCTGCTAATTTCTAGGGTTTACCAAAGTCACATTGGCAACTTTTCCCAATTGAGCTCAAATTTGGTGTCGCACACTATTTCTAAGTGTCATTCCATCCTGTTAAGTATCATAGAAATTGGAGTTCATTTTCTTGCCCAAACCAACAACAAACACCTTCTGCCATTTTTCCAAAAGCACCATTTTGACCCCTTCCACTAATCTCCATGGGCTCAACTTTGTACCACAGCTAATCCTAGCCCCCCTTATACCTCCAGTAACAATGGCAAGTGTTCAGATCAATTATTGGGGGGTCAAACCCTCACTTTCTCTCTCTGGACAGCCCATTCCCCTCTCTCCCTCAACCTCTCTCCTCTCCTACTGGCTGTCCAGGGCATCCAAGGCCCTCTCCCCTTTCTGTACTACTCCCTAGCACTACTGGACACAAGTGGCCGCGCCCACTTCCCCCCTTTTATGCCATGGCATGCCAAAGGCGTGCTCCAGAGCGCGCTATAGTGCGCGGTAGCACTGTAGCCGCTCTCTGCCCGAGCCACGAACCACCTAGGGCCTCACCCTCGTGTCCCCCGAGGTCACCTCGACGTCCGCAACACGCTACGCTGTCGTACCCCTCCTCTCTCTCCCTTTCCGGCTCTCCTCACGTGCGGACAGAGCGCCGCCCAAGCGCGCCAGTCGCTGGCCACGGCGGGGACCCGCTTTGCCGCGTTTCCCGCTCCCTCTCTTCTCCCCCTGGGCGTAGTCCACGCCCACAAACACCCCGAACACGCCCACGTGAGCCCCCGTGGCTTTCAACGATGGCAATAGCCTCGCTAGCACACCGTCCACGGTGCACCTCGCCCCCTTCTACTTAAGGCCACCCCCGAGCCCCCTCTCTACTCTTTTGGCCTTCTCTCCCTCCCGTGCATCCCCTGGACCAACCCACTCCCCTCCTCGCGCTCTCCATCCGCCACCATGGCCGGAGCCTTGCCGTCGGCCTCTGCCTAAATTCACACCCACCTCTCCTCCTCCTCCCCTCTAGACCGCACTAGAGAACCTCCACCGTCACCACGAGCCCCTCTTGTGCTCCCTCCACTCCTCCCCGTTCCTTCCTCGCCTTGCCGAACCCGCCGTCAACCCCTGTCTGCCGCATCGAAGCCCTCCTCTTCCCTGGCTCCCCCGCGGGCGTGCAACACATGGACGGGTGCGCCGCGGCGCGCTGAGTCCTCCGGTGTGCCGGGCGCCGCCGGAGGTGGCCCGTGCCGCCCGGGAGAGCGCCGGCGCCGCTCGGCCTTGCCTCCCCTGCCTCTGCTCTGTTCGAGCGGGAGGTACGAGACGGCCTGAGCCCCGGGCCCCGCTCGTCAGTGACCCGGTGGCGGACCCCACCCGTTTAAGTGGAGACGGTTTCCGGCGTTGCCGTCTCCCTCACGCGAAGGCGTATTTCCAGGAAGCCGCCTCCAACGTGGCCCCTGCGCGCGTGCAGCCGAGCCGCTGGGCCGGCCCGCTGCCTATCTCTCGCCCTGCGTGCATGATAAGGTTAAGCCCTTTTTCCTTTTTCTTTTTCCAGTCAACTTCAAAAATCCATAAACAATTCAAATTAACTCCAAATTTGATGATTCAAATTTCTAGTGACTATAAATCATGATCTACCTGGTGGTGCAACATGCACATTTTTCCAGAGACCTTTTCTTCACAAATATTTATCAAATCCCCATTTTCCTATTTCTGTGATGAAATTTAGAAAATCACAGAGAGCCCATTTTTGATCCAAATCCCATGATTAAAAATCCTAGATGTCTACAAGTTAATAACTTAGTTTATGAACATTTTTCTTAATACTTTCTGTACCACATAAAATAATGAGCCGTTTCTTCATATTTGTCAACTTTGCAAATTCATAAGAAATTCATTTGAACTCCAAATCCAGTGAAACCAAATCCTAGATGCTTCTAAAATCATCCTTTGTTAAATGGGTATCTTTGCTCATTTTCCAAAAATATATTTCTGTACACTTCTTGCAAATCCATAAACCCCTTGATTCCATCATATTGAAATGTTCAGAGATGTCCATTGATCAAATCCTAATGAAACCACTTTGGTCATCCCTCATATGACCAGAGGTATCCCAGAAAAGTCCAACTCATATTTTTAGAGCACTTTTATTTCCTGCCTTGTTGTGTTGCTTATTATGGTTGCTTTCAATGATAGTTGACGAAGTAGACGAAATGCTCGGAGTTGGACCAGAGATATTTGAAGACCTTGAAGACTTTGTTGAAATAGGCAAGCAGCCCTTTGACCATGTCTATGAAACCCTTTTTATGCATGTCATATAGCACCATATTGTTGTTGCAATGGAATCATGATGAGGTGGTAACAACCTTGATGGTTTGCCACTGTACTTCCTCGTTGATACTTGCATTGTGCATGACCCTACCTTATTATGAGGGTTATGCCGGTGGGAGTAGATAGGATGCTAAAGTAGTGCTATGCAAAAAGGGACGGGAATATGCATGGTGATGGAGACAAAGTATTTTCAAAGGACTTTTCGAAAACCCCATCGGGTGCCACTTATGCCCGAGGGAGATGATGAGATGGGTAACCACTTGATGACGAAGTGGTGTACCGAGGCAAGTGTGTGTGTTGTTTTCAAAACGGATTAGTTTAAGTTGCGACCGTTATTCCAACCTTACATGCGCAACCACTCTACCCTTATATGGGAAAGGGCATTATTGAGTACCTAGACCGATACTAGCTTGGAGCCTGCATTACTAGTGACGGGAGAGTTGTTGGTGCGCTCTCTCGGGACGGGGTCGTGCCAGGTAGGGCGGCCATGACCATTTTTATGGGGCACCGGAGACACCGTTGGTACCCCGTGCCAGTGGGATGTGATAAATATGGGAGCAAGGCTCCACGAAAATGTTATGTGAAATGTTGGGCACGAGGGTTACTGCCAATCGAGTGGACTCCATGTTAGTGTCGTCTAGGGAAAGGTAGTGATCGGGTGCTTACCCCGGGTACTTGAGGTATCGCGGGTCGTGGATGACACGGAAGTTCCCCGGATCTTGTGGGTACAGTGTGCATCCTCTGCAGAGTGTAAAACTATTCGAATAGCCGTGTCCACGGTCAAGGATAGTTGGGTAACCACTCTTGTGCTTCGTCCACTTGTTTACAAACCGCGTGTGTGTGTGTTGATAAAATGACTTGGGTCAAGTCTAGGACTTGACATGATTGAGATGGGTTGGTGCCCACTCTATTTATGTTGATACCTGTAACATGTCCTCATGGTTACTTGAATTCTCCTGATGCATGTCTTACAAGTTGTTGAACATGTCATTCACTAAAAACTAGCTTTCTGCAAAAATTTACCTATATCATGCATTGTTGTATCTTGAACCAAAACATGGGTTGCTTGCGAGTACATTCAAAGTACTCATTGGCTTGCCACTGGTTATTTTATTGGCCAGGCATGAAAGAACAGGATGTGATGAGGAATACTTCGATGACGAACATGCGAGCTAGGACGCTTCCCAGTCAGAATGCCTGTAGGGTTAAGGCAGGTGGCATGGGCCCAAGTTGTTATTGAAGATTTTCCGCTGCCATGATATACTCAAGACTTGACCATAAGGGTCCTACTTGTGCGAAACGGTATGTATGGATGTAAGACTCTTGTTATTCAGCTTCTGTGTGTTCAGTGAGCATTGATCTCTGGGATCACTGTACACGTGCATTCGGTGATCACGACTTATGAGTCGGGGTCCCCACACTAGGTCGCACTCGCCGCGAGGCGCCTCGCCCTGCAAGAATTCGTCGACCTACACATCCACGTGTACAAGAAAATCGTGTACAAAGGTATCTACAAGGCCAGTGAGGACGCTACGACGTTAGCCTTCTTCAACCAGCTAGAAGCCTTGGATGCCTTTGCTGAGAAGCACCTTGACCTCGCCACAAAAGCCTCTGCTCCTTAGCCACCGGTTAGTGGCTCGGCACATTGAGTTGAGGAGGAGTATGTCGTACATTGATGGATGCATCTTTCTTCTTGCCTCCTTAATTCTTGTTGTGCTATTGCATTCTCGTTCCAGTCAATACTGTAACGCCCCGGATACAACTTCCTATATTCGTAACTCCAACTCTTGCCATTTTCGGCTATGTGATATATTATTTTCTCCGTGGTTGGGTTTTTGTCTTTTGTTTTGCAGTTTGTTCATGTCATGCATTTCATCTCATGTCATCATCCGCATTGCACCCGCATGTTTTCATAAAACCCGCATCCGTTTGTAGTTGCTGGTTCGCCCCGTCCTCTTTTTTGACTTTTCTCAATCCCCTCGCGTGTGCGTCCGAAACTTCCCCGAATCCGACTCGAACAGCCGTGACCATTGGTTTTGTATCATCCTCAAACATCCCTTGACCCGAAGCCGTTTGATGACGATCGGACGCCCTAAAATACTCCCTCATTTTGTTTCTCTCTATAAATAAGTGGCAACCCTAATTTCTAGGGGAGATGTCCCATCGACCCCATTCGGCCGCCACCACTCTCTCCAAAATCCTCCTCGAATTCCACATCGAGCCAACCACAACCACCGTTCTTCTTAGTTTTCAGATCCAGCCAATTCACCACAGCCTCGCTCCCAGCCACGCCTCCTCGCAACCCGCCAGGGACCGGACCTCACCGGAGATGAGTTCCCCGCCGTGCCCTGCTCCCTTCCTTCCCCATCTGCTCTCTCTTTTTCTCTCTCTCTCATGCTGCTCTCTCTCTGTTGTCCTCGCGCCGCTGTCATTGAGGCCCAGCTCCAACTCGTAGCATCTGCGCTGCTGGAGTCGCAATCACCTCGTCCCCTCGTCCAGTTCCCGGCGACCGGGTCATCTCCCCGTCGTCGCCATCTTGTTGTTGTGGCGCGGTTGTGCCCGAAGAGATGCCCGTGTCGCTTTGGCCGCGCCTCCCAGCCGCGCCCCGTCGACCGCGCCAAGTCCCTCCTCGCCGTCGGCAACCCCAGGATCGGCCTCCTCCCTGCCTTTCCTCCTCCTTCCCGTTCTTCCCCTCGTCTCTCATTTTTCCTCTCTCTCCCTGTCCAGGACCCAGGCAGCAGCCATGGCGCCTTGTAGCAGGAGCTCCGCCGCGATCGTGCCCCAGATCCGGATCTCCTCCGCCACCCCTGCCCGTTCTGGCCGGATCCCGCCGCCTGGGCCCCGTCCCCGGCCACCGGTGCCCTCGCAGGAGGCCATCTGCGCCGCCCGCCCAGTCCTGCGCCTCTGCTTTGCTCGCCTGAACTAGCATCTCGTCCCACCTGCTGCTGCTTCTGTTCTTCAGAAAGAAGAGCAGCTCGCCCTCTTGCCCCGTTGACCGCAGTCGAGCATGGGCCGCATCCCGCGCCAAGCCAAGCCAGATCCGGGCCAAGCCCATGGTGAGCATCAGATATTCAGCGCCCCCTGTGCACTGTTGGGCCAGCAGATTCGGCCCATAGTGTTTTTTTCCTGCTGCTGCGATTTTCGCATTTATCCAGAGTTTACAGTTTTGCAGAAAAACCCTCCATGTTCATGCATTAATAATTCACAAACCGTGCATTGGATTAAAATGATTCAAACATGTAAAATGCTTAGAATTGTATCTAATTTCACCATATGCAACTTTCATCCATGTTTAAAATGTTTAAAATGTTGTTTGTTTAAATTTGCTCAAATGCCATGTTAAAATGATTTATTTCATAACTAATTAACCACAATTCGGTTTTTAATAAACTTTATATGTAAATGGGGTGGAAAAATGCATAGATTAACTTGGTGCACTTTGTTTCATTGTTTAACAACATTTAAATATATTTAGGGCACAACAGTACCAAATTCATATTATGGACATGAGGATTTTTCGGAATTGTTGTTTGTGGTTCCGGCCTCATTTAAAACTTGCCTAGATAGGTAGTTTTATTATGCTTCACCCCTTGCCATGTTTAACAACATTTAATATTGTTGGGTAGCTTAAACGAGAGATAACTAAATAATTGAATGTGGTGTTTTGTCAATATGCAACTCATTGCATATTGAGCTCCACTTAACTTGTAGTATTGTTTGTTGCACTTTGCCATGCCATGCCTCATTAAACCGGACATGCATCATACTTGTTTTTGCATCATGCCATGTTTATGCTTGTGTGTTTACCATGTTATTTGTTTCTTTCCGGTGTTGCTTCTTAGTTCCGGTAATGTTGCGATTGTGAGGATTCGTTCGACTACTTCCGTTCATCTTCTTCATGGATTCGTTCTTCTTCCTTGCGGGATTTCAGGCAAGATGACAGTCACCTTGGATCTCACTACTATCATTGCTATGCTAGTTGCTTCGTTCTATCTCTATGTTGCGCTACCTATCATTTGCTCTTCCAGCCTCCCAAATTGCCATGTCAGCCTCTAACATTTTCACCCTTCCTAGCAAACCATTACTTGGCTATGTTACCGCTTTGCTCAGCCCCTCTTATAGCGTTGTTAGTTGCAGGTGAAGTTGAAGATTGCACCATGATGGACAAGATTATGTTGGGATATCACAATATCTCTTATATTATTAATGCATCTATATACTTGGTAAAGGGTGGAAGGCTCGGCCTTATGCCTGGTGTTTTGCTCCACTCTTGCCGCCCTAGTTTCCGTCATACCGGTGTTATGTTCCCCGGATTTTGTGTTCCTTACGCGGTTGGGTGATTTATGGGACCCCCTTGACAGTTTGCTTTGAATTAAACTCCTCCAGCAAGGCCCAACCTTGGTTGTACCATTTGCCTCACCTAGCCCTTTTTCCCTTGGGTTTCCGGAGCCCGAGGGTCATCTTTATTTACCCCCTGGGCCAGTGCTCGTCGTGAGTGTTGGTCCAACCTGTCAGCCGCCGGTGGCCACCAGGGGCAACTCTGGGATGTCCTACCGGAAGTTTGGACAATCCGGTGTGCCCTGAGAACGAGATATGTGCAGCTCCTATCAGGATTTGTCAGCACATTCGGGCGGCTTTGCTAGTCTTGTTTTACCATTGTCGAAATGTCTTGTAAACCGAGATTCCGAGGCTGATCGGCTCTTCCTAGGAGAAGGTATATCCTTCGTTGATCGCGAGAGCTTATCATGGGCTAAGTTGGGACACCCCTGCAGGGTATTATCTTTCGAAAGCCGTGCCCGCGGTTATGTGGCAGATGGGAATTTGTTAATGTCCGGTTGTAGATAACTTGACACCTGATCCGAATTAAAACGCATCAACCACATGTGTAGCCGTGATGGTCTCTTCTCGGCGGAGTCCGGGAAGTGAACACGGTTTTGGGTTATGATTGACGTAAGTAGGAGTCAGGATCACCTCTTGATCATTGCTAGCTTCACGACCGTTCCGTTTGCTCTCTTCTCACTCTTATTTGCGTATGTTAGCCACCATATGTGCTTAGCCATTGCTGCAACCTCACCACTTTACCCCTTACTTTCCCATTAAGCTTTGCTAGTCTTGATACCCATGGTAATGGGATTGCTGAGTCCTCGTGGCTCACAGATTACTACAACAACAGTTGCAGGTACAGGTTATGCGATGATCATGATGCGAGAGCGAAGCTTGCTTGTTTTGGAGTTCTTCTTTTGCTTCTTCTTCGATCAGGGGATAGGTTCCAGGTCGGCAGCCTGGGCTAGCAGGGTGGATGTTGTTTGAGTTTCTGTTTGTGTTTCATCCGTAGTCGGATGGTGCTCTTATGTAAGATATGTTGTATTCGTGTGGCACTGTATGCCCTTTTGTATGTATCCCCATCTATTATGTAATGTTGATGTATTGATATCCACCTTGCAGAAGCGTTTCAATATGCGGTTCTATCCTTGGTGGATCCTTCGAGTCTCTTTAGGATAGTATCACATATTGGGCGTGACAAGTTGGTATCAGAGCCTCGACCGACCATAGGAGCCCCCTTGTTTGTTGGCAGTTGTCAAGTCTAGAAGAAAACTATTTTGAGTCTTAGGATTATATATATCGGAGAGTAGGATTCTTTTTACTCCTCAACCCTTTCGTCGCTCTGGTGAGGACTCTCGATGTAGATGTTTTGTCTTTCCTCTCCTCAATTTTTCACAATTTTTTTAGGATCACGCGGGTATCTTGGGATCGTTCCGATATTCTTGTGACGAGAACATTGTTCTTGGTGCCTCCTGACATTTAGGGGTTGTGGCAGTGTCCCGGGGAGTTGAGCTCCGAGGTGTTGTCGTCATAATTTTATCGTTGCAGTTCTGGAATACCTAAGTTTTGCCGACATCGAAAATCTCTTTTATGCAGTTGTTGGTGAGATAACCTCGACGCCACCCAGTACTGGGGAGTTTGGGAGTATTGCCATAGCTCGTATAACGGATGCTTTTCGAAGGTTGAGGTACACGATTTCCGAAGGTTTCTTGGTTATGTGTTGACGGATGGATACAGATGGATGTAGGGATTGTTAGTTTGGGTGAGATATATTGCTTCCCCTATATCCCCAACACCAGATTGCATAACCAGGAAGTTTCGGGAGTTTATAGGTGGGAATTCAAGTAGCTCCTAGAATATCTTTCCGACAGATGCCTGATATGGGATTGGGTAAATCTCTATCATATGTATTTGTTCCGGCTTATTTCTGCAAGCCAATCCTTTGTTTTGTTTTGAGTTGTGGTATTTGAGTTGCTTCAATGTCAAGTGTTGATTCCATACCTTTTCTAAATGGTGTTCTCATATTTCTATGGGAGTACTAATCCTTCTTGATCATTGAGGTTGTCATGTCAACTCTTTTCCAACCGGTGTGCTTCTCTTCAACTGGATCCCATCATTTTTCCCATCCGCAAGATCAATTCTAAGTTTTCTCAACGGTGTTTATTTCATCTGTCCCAAGTTGCCTTTTTTCCCGTCCTCCCACCCTTTTTCTTCAAGGACTCAGATTTCTTAATCATGTATCCTTTTATTTGAGAGAAGTCTCTTCATTCTTTTCTTTCGATGTTCTTATCCGGTGATTTCCCATGAAGATGCTCAACAGTTTCAAGTTCATCATCGTTCGTTGTTGTTTCTTCTCCGACGGATCCAATTTCAAGCTTTCGGTGTTGATCTTATCCCATTTCCTCTTTTCACAATGCTTTCTCATTCCGGTGCACCAATTAATCATTCACCTCTCGCTATTCATTTGTTTTGGAGTACTGAAGATATCTTGGAAGATTCGTGTTTCCATTCTCAATCCGTTCAAGTTTTTTTTGAGGTTGTTATCTCATTCAAGTCATTTAATTCAACCAGTGCAATCTCTCTTTTAAATCGCTCAACGGTGTTTCTCTTGAGTGGGCCCTAACCCACAGGTCTTTTCCCAGGATCTTACCTGACTCTTCGAATTATTAGGAGCGATTCTCAAATTCATTTCCAAGTTTGACGTAAGAATGAATTTTCATCAGTCACATGCCTTCTCCAAGGTCGTTTTCAAATTCTTTTCATCTTTGGCTCAACCTTTTTCTTTTTATCCTTCCGGAGTGTCTCAACAATTCATGGTGGTGTTTCTCGTCGTCATTCTCGAATTTCGAAGACCGAAGAAGAGTTCCTCTTAAATCCTTACCCGTTCTTCCAGAGATTCAAGGTTCTAGCTTTATGCCATCCTCTCATAATTGTTTTTGATTGTGACAATTCTTTTCTTACCACCCGGAGCATTTCATGAGTTGTTTCCATTTCTTTCCTCCGAAGGCCATCATGTCATAATTCTTCATTCTCAGTGTGTAGCTATCGTTCTCCAAATCTTACCGGTGAATCGTTCAAATATCCTCTAATCAGTTCATGTTCTCTTTGTTCTCATTTATCTGAATCCCCTCAAGTATCATCATTCGTTTTCAAATTCTTCCCGGTGAATTGTGCCTTTGCTACTTTCATTTTCAATTCTTATGGTGGTTCGTTCAAGATTTCACTTCCTTCGTTATCATATTAATCATTCGTTGTTTCCAAATTCCACCGGTGGTTCCATCAATACCTTCTCAAGTTCGTGCTATATTTATTTTAATCCTTTCTATGGGAATAAGTAGTATGCCAAATCCATTGCTTGTCATCAATTTAATTTGATGAAGGATAAGCATACAATAAATCTTATTATTATTTCCTCGAGGTCATTCAATTCTTTTCTTCCGGAGATTGTTCATGATGAAGTAATTCTCGGTTCTAGTGTTTCATCTTTTTTCCGGAGTTCCAAGTTTTCCGCATTATCTCATCGCGAAGCTCTTTCTAAATCATCAGAAGGCTTCACCTTGTGTTTTCAACTTCTCTTTCTTTTTATCATCTTTTTATTACCGGAGTTCTTCATGGAGGCTCTACATGATGGCTCATCAAGGATTTAATTCCTTCTCAAAGTGTTCATCAAGATTCTTTTCAGAGGAGTTCAAGCATTCTTCATCTTGCATTCCGAAGTGCAATTCTTTCTACCTTATCTTTTGAGGTGGTGTTATGTCACTCTTGACAATTTCCTTCATGTTTCATGATTCATATGTTGTCAAGAATGAGGTATTTTAAATCCATCATTTTCTCTTCGTTCAAGAGATCTTTTCGACCAATCAACTTCTTCGTTGGAGTTATCTTGTGTCAGATTTCACCTAAAGCTTTTCCTTAAGGGTTGTTGCTATTTGTAGTGATTATGCATGACCCAAGCTTGCTCTTTATCCTCTTGGTGGAAGAAGTTTTTCATCTCTTTGGTGCTCTCAATCAAATCAATGGTTTCCATTAGTGGCCGATTGTCACCTTATAGTCTCGAGATGTTTTCCATAAGCCCACAACAAGCTTGTGCTTCTCGTTGTTGATTTTCCAACAACTCCGTTCGATTCTTCTTTGCAAGGATGCTTTCCAAGTTCACTTGTGGCAAAATTTGTCATTTTCTTCTCCGTCCCTTTATCCCAACGGTCTAACTTCTATTCTTTCGTTATGGAGGCATTGTGCTATTGTGCTCTTCACCCATCACCTTGTTTTGTGAGGATCCTGTTCTTTTCTTGCTTATCCATTTAACCGGAGTGTTGTATCATCTCTTCAATATCTTTTCATCTCATCAAGTTTCTTCCCTTTTCTACCGGAGTGCTGTCCAAATTCTGTCATTCTTGTTCCTTGGCTATCTCATTATACCGAGGTGGTCATATTCTTTTCGTTCGTGAAGCTCTTATTTCCATGTCTTTCAACCTTCAAGTTCTCATAATACTCCTTGTTCCTCTTTTCTAACGGATTGTTTGCAATCTCGTTCATCTCTGTTGTACTCTTTCTTTTAAATTGCTCACCCTCTCAAGGTTCGTGGTTTCACTCATTTGTCGAAGAAGCAACTTAGTTTTACCTCTTATCTTCCTCTTTCCTTTCCCTCTGGTGCCATCCTAGATCTCGGGACGAGATCCTCTCGTAGTGGTGGAGTGTTGTAACGCCCTGGATACAACTTTCCATATTCGTAACTCCAACTCTTTCCATTTTCAGCTATGTGATATATCATTTTCTTTGTGGTTGGGTTTTTGTCTTTTGTTTTGCAGTTTGTTCATGTCATGCATTTCATCTTATGTCATCATCCGCATTGCACCCGAATGTTTTCATGAAACCCGCATCCATTCGTAGTTGCTGGTTCGCCCCGTCCTCTTTTTTTGACTTTTCTCAATCCCCTTGCGTGTGCGTCCGAAACTTCCCCAAATCCGACCCAAACAGCCGTGACCGTTGGTTTTGTATCATCCTCAAACATCCCTTGACCCGAAGCCGTTTGATGATGATCGGACGCCCTAAAATACTCCCTCATTTTGTCTCTCTCTATAAATAAGTTGCAACCCTAATTTCTAGGGGAGATTTCCCATCGACCCCATTCGGCCGCCGCCACTCTCTCCAAAATCCTCCTCAAATTCCACATCGAGCCAACCACAGCCACCTTCCTTCCTCGTTTTCAGATCCAGCCAATTCACCACAGCCTCGCTCCCAGCCACGCCTCCTCGCAACCCGCCGGGGACCGGACCTCGCCGGATACGAGTTCCCTGCCGTGCCCTGCTCCCTTCCTTCCCCATCTGCTCTCTCTTTTTCTCTCTCTCTCACGCTGCTCCCTCTCTCTCTATTGTCCTCGCAGCGCCGTCATGGAGGCCCAACTCCAACCCATTGCAGCTGCACTGCCCGAGTCGCAATCACCTCGTCCCCTCGTCCAGTTCCCGGCGATTGGGTCATCTCCCCGTCGTCGCCATCTTGCTGTCGTGGTGCGGTTGTGCCCGAAGAGATGCCCGTGTCGCTTTGGCCGTGCCTCCCAGCCGCGCCCCGTCGACCGCACCAAGTCCCTCCTCGCCGCTGGCAACCCCAGGATCGGCCTCCTCCCTGCCTTTCCTCCTCCTTCCCGTTCTCCCCCTCCTCTCTCATTTTTCTTCTCTCTCCCTGTCCAGGAACCCAGGCAGCAGCCATGGCGCCTTGCAGTAGGAGCTCCGCCGCGCTCGTGCCCCGGATTCGGATCTCCTTCGCCGCCCTTGCCCGTTCTCGCCGGATCCCGCCGCCTGGGCCCCATCCCCGGCCACCGGTGCCCTCGCCGGAGACCATCTGCGCTGCCTGCCCAGTCCTGCGCCTCTGCTTCGCTCGCCTAAACCAGCGTCTTGTCCCACCTGCTGCTGCTTCTGTTCTTCAGAAAGACGAGTAGCTCGCCCGCTCGCCCCGTTGACCACAGTCGAGCGTGGGCCACATCCCGCGCCAAGCCAAGCCAGATCCGGGCCAAGCCCATGGTGAGCATCAGATATCCAGCGCCCCCTGTGCACTGTTGGGCCAGCAGATTTGGCCCGTAGTGTTTTTTTCCTGCTGCTGCGATTTTCGCATTTATCCAGAGTTTACAGTTTTGCAGAAAAACCCTCCATGTTCATGCATTAATAATTCACAAACCGTGCATTGGATTAAAATGATTCAAACATGTAAAATGCTTATAATTGTATCTAGTTTCACCATATGCAACTTTCATCCCTGTTTAAAATGTTTAAAATGATGTTTGTTTAAATTTTCTCAAATGCCATGTTAAAATGATTTATTTCATAACTAATTAACCGTAATTCGATTTTTAATAAACTTTATATGTAAATGGGGTGGAAAAATGCATAAATTAACTTGGTGCATTTTGTTTCATTGTATAACAACATCAAAATATGTTTAGGGCATAACAATACCAAATTCATATTATGGACATGAGGATTTTTCGGAATTGTTGTTTGTGGTTCCGGCCTCATTTAAACTTGCCTAGATAGGTAGTTTTATTATGCTTCACCCCTTGCCATGTTTAACAACATTTAATATTGTTGGGTAGCTTAAACGAGAGATAACTAAATAATTGAATGTGGTGTTTTGTCAATATGCAACTCGTTGCATATTGAGCTCCACTTAACTTGTAGTATTGTTTGTTGCACTTTGCCATGCCATGCCTCATTAAACCGGACATGCATCATACTTGTTTGTGCATCATGCCATGATTATCCTTGTGTGTTTACCATGTTATTTGTTTCTTTCCGGTGTTGCTTCTTAGTTCCAGTAATGTTGCGATTGTGAGGATTCGTTCGACTACTTCCGTTCGTCTTCTTCATGGATTCGTTCTTCTTCCTTGCGGGATTTCAGGCAAGATGACCGTCACCTTGGATCTCACTACTATCATTGCTATGCTAGTTGCTTCGTTCTATCCCTATGTTGCGCTACCTATCATTTGCTCTTCAAGCCTCCCAAATTGCCATGTCAGCCTCTAACCTTTTCACCCTTCCTAGCAAACCATTGCTTGGCTATGTTACCGCTTTGCTCAGCCCCTCTTATAGCGTTGTTAGTTGCAGGTGAAGTTGAAGATTGCTCCATGATGGACAGGATTATGTTGGGATATCACAATATCTCTTATATTATTAATGCATCTATATACTTGGTAAAGGGTGGAAGGCTCGGCCTTATGCTTGGTGTTTTGTTCCACTCTTGCCGCCCTAGTTTCCATCATACCGGTGTTATGTTCCCGGATTTTGCATTCCTTACGCGGTTGGGTGATTTATGGGACCCCCTTGACAGTTCGCTTTGAATAAAACTCCTCCAGCAAGGCCCAACCTTGGTTTTACCATTTGCCTCACCTAGCCCTTTTTCCCTTGGGTTTCCGGAGCCCGAGGGTCATCTTTATTTACCCCCCGGGCCAGTGCTCGTCGTGAGTGTTGGTCCAACCTGTCAGCCGCCGGTGGCCACCAGGGGCAACTCTGGGATGGCCTACCGGAAGTTTGGACAATCCAGTGTGCCCTGAGAACGAGATATGTGCAGCTCCTATCAGGATTTGTCGGCACATTCGGGCGGCTTTGCTGGTCTTGTTTTACCATTGTCGAAATGTCTTGTAAACCGGGATTTCAAGACTGATCGGGTCTTCCTGGGAGAAGGTATATCCTTCGTTGATCGCGAGAGCTTATCATGGGCTAAGTTGGGACACCCCTGCAGGGTATTATCTTTCAAAAGCTGTGCCCGCGGTTATGTGGCAGGTGGGAATTTGTTAATGTCCGGTTCTAGAAAACTTGACACCTGATCCGAATTAAAATGCATCAACCGTGTGTGTAGCCGTGATGGTCTCTTCTCGGTGGAGTCCGGGAAGTGAACACGGTTTTGGGTTATGATTGACGTAAGTAGGAGTCAGGATCACCTCTTGATCATTGCTAGCTTCACGACCGTTCCGTTTGCTCTCTTCTCGCTCTTATTTGCGTATGTTAGCCACCATATGTGCTTAGCCGCTGTTGCAACCTCACCACTTTACCCCTTCCTTTCCCATTAAGCTTTGCTAGTCTTGATACCCATGGTAATGGGATTGCTGAGTCCTCGTGGCTCACAGATTACTACAACAACAGTTGCAGGTACAGGTTATGCGATGATCATGACGTGAGAGCGATGCTTGCTTGTTTTGGAGTTCTTCTTCTGCTTCTTCTTTGATCAGGGGATAGGTTCCAGGTCGGCAGCCTGGGCTAGCAGGATGGATGTTGTTTGAGTTTCTGTTTGTGTTTCATCCGTAGTCGGATGGTGCTCTTATGTAAGATATGTTGTATTCGTGTGGCACTGTATGACCTTTTGTATGTATCCCCATTTATTATGTAATGTTGATGTAATGATATCCACCTTGCAAAAGTGTTTCAATATGCGGTTCTATCCTTGGTGGGACCTTCGAGTCTCTTTAGGATAGTATCGCATATTGGGCGTGACAAATACAGACATGTGTGATCCCTTTCCTTAATTATATGCATCACTGTAACTAGTACTCCATCCGTCAATTTATAAGTTGTGCTTCCAGTGTTTGGGGCCGCCGCACAACACAATAAGCACACCCACGACGATACATACAGAGAGGACCTCCAGCGGTTCCAATGCCGATTTGTCAAAATATGAAGCTAAAACTCACTAGCACTATCTAATTTTTGCAACTAAAATTCAGTAATTAAGCATAGATTTCATTCATAGATTAAGCAGTCGTGCTTAATTTATACAAACAGTTCGACCATTAGGCGCCGCGGCGCGCTCTGCTCGCGTCCGTTGGCGCGCTCGGGTTGTGGACAACTTTTCCTTGCATGTTCAACTGCTATATGCATATATATATGGTTGCTCGCCATTGAGGCGACCGCGGAGTGCTCTGCTTGCGTCCCTTCGCGCGTGCTCTGTTAGCGTTGGGCCTGCACACGATCACGTCGGGGGGCCCATATGCATGCGGTTGCGCCGCGTGCGTTGCCACGCAATGCAGTTACATGCGGCACGATGGAGTTATGCGCTGTGAATTAGAAATGCCATCAGGACGTGCCATCTGGCCTCCCCTTTAATTCCCGCGGCCATTATAACCTTAGTCTCTTCAACATTTCGATCGCGCCCCACAACACAACAAGCGCACCCACGACAACACATAGAGAGGGGATGTCTAGCGGCGCTCCAATGGAGTTCGGTGAGCATAAAGTGGAGACCCACGCGAAGGAGACGGATCTCTCGGTGGTGTACACCATCGACCCAGCCGTGGTGGACGACTACATCAACACTGTTGAGCAGTTGCTTGCTGGCGACAAGTACAAGGTGGTCGGCATCGACCTCCAGTACACTGCCGGTCGTCCCGGCATAGATCAGAAGGTTGCCGTCGCCCAGTTGTGCGTGCGCCACCATGTCCTCATCTACCACTACTGCATGGCCAGAGAGCCTTGCGACAGTTTCAACAGGTTTGTCAACAACACCGACTACAAGTTCGCTACGGTGGAAACCACCAACGATGTAAAAGCGCTCAGTGTTACGGGCTTGGCCTGCCAGAACCTTGTCGAAATCCGTGACCACTACAAGCTATGGCACAACACGAAGAAGGACTCCCTTGTCGAAGTCGCCTCGGCCATCATCGACCCCTACTACGAAAAGATGAAGCAGGATGCCCAGAGAAGAAGTGTTCTATCCTAGCACAGGGCCTGGATGCGGTGACTGGATGAACCTCACCTAAGGTTCACCGCCAAGAGTGTGTACACATCCTACGAGATGCACAGTGGATCGTTGACATGAGGAAGTGCCTCGTTACCCAAATCAACGAGCCCGGATCGAGCCACAAGCAGAGCAAGCGTCACAAGAAGTAGATGATGATCAGATGATCGTTTATGCTAGTTAGTCATGCATGTAATATATAGTTTACTTTATTGGTGTGTGGAAGTGTAATGTGTGTAGTAGCCACCTATGAAATTATCCATGTAATAATTTACTTTGGTGTGTGCAAATGCCATGGTTGTAGTAGCGACCTATATATATCTGTATGCAATCCCATCGCACAACACACACGTCTTATTAGCAGCAATCGTCTGTGTTATTATCGGTCTTCACACACATTTTTGATTACAGACTTGTTTGCCACGTATCACACACATCTTGTTATATTGAACCATTTATGTTCTCTTGTCTCAACACAAACAGTTCATCCGTGTGAACCCGCATATCGCACACACCTTGATTTGGCTGACCATTTCTTTTGTGTTGCCTAATCACAAACAGTTCATCCTAGTGAACTGTATGTTGTTTATCGCACACACCTACATCTGGCTGTCCGTTTCTTTTGTTGCTCCTCATCAGAAACAGTTAATTTCACTGAACTGTATGCCCTACATCACACACGGAACTAAAATTTGAACCATGTTTGATGCATCCGTCATCGCAAACGTTTTGAACCTTTTTTGACGGTTGTTTACACCACCGTTTGCGATTACTGCATCGTACACAGTTTTGTCAAAGGGTCTATGATCGTAGTGTCGCGTTAGCAGCATCCTGCAGTAGTGGTCATACATGCTTATAATAAGAATTTGCATGACATCTTTTGTCCTACCTTCCCGTGGCAGCAGGGTCCATAAGAAAATCTAAGGGATATTATGTAACACCATGTTTGTTAAGCTACAGTAATCCCAAGTTAATGGTGCCATGTCATCACCCTTATTGTTGCCAATCCTCCTTTGCATTCAAACACAATTCAAATTCCAAATTCTAATTAAAGTCAAATTTCAAATTGACAAATATGAAAACTAAACTGTTCAAAGTGTGGCAAACAATCCCTGGATATTTGTCATGTTGAACCCATATTTTATGAAGTATATAAATGCCCTAAAATAGATAAAACGGGGCTAAAACAATTATTTAAATGCTTTTTAATTAATAAAATGCAAAATATTTAGTTAATGTGCCAAACTATATATGGCAGTAGCCTAATTTATAATACTAATTTTGGGGGCTAAGTTCATAATTTATAACACTAAAAATAAAATAAAACAAAAGGGGAAAACAAAAACTACAAAGAAATGCAAAAGAACACGAAAACAGGAAAGCCCCTGCCCCCTGGGGCTAGCCCACCTGGGCCGATCCAGTCGGTCCACCTTCCTCCCCATTCGCCTTCCGCCTCCACTGGTCCTCCGACCGAGTGTCGGGCGCGGGCTCTGCCCTACCACCTCGTCGGCGTCAACGGGGGGATAAGGACCCCCTGCCTCCTCGACTCCTCCTTCTCTGCCCACTCCCCCACTCCTCCCCCCAGATCTTACCCTCTTCCCCTCGCTCCCTCTCCCTTCTCTGCCCCGCTCACCGAACGCCTCTGCCGTCGAGGCCACCATCGAGCATGAGGCCACCGGCCTCTCCTCGCCTGTCCAACTAACCTCTAACTTCGCCGCCATCTACTACATCGCCGGCCACCTCGAGCTGGAGCCGGGACTCCTACAACGCCGCCCCCTAACCTTATCCTCACTTCGGTCGCCTCCACGGCCGCTGATACGTCTCGAACGTATCTACTTTTCCTAACGCTTTTACTCTTGTTTTGGACTCTAATTTGCATGATTTGGATGAAACTAACCCCAGACAGACGCTAATTTTAGCAGAACTACCATGGTGTTGTTTTTGTGCAGAAATAAAAGTTCTTGGATTGGAACGAAACTTTGTGAGGATGTTTTTATACAAATAAAGAAAAATACTGGAGCCAAGAACCACCGGAGGGGCACCTGGGTGGGCAGAACCCACCAGGGTGCGCCGAACCCTCCAGACGCCCCCAGGTGGGTTGTCCGCACCTGGTGGCCCCACAGACTCCGACCCTGATACTATAAAGTCATATTTTCAGAGAAAAAACCAGGTAGAAAGAATTAGCGCATTTCACGAGATGGAGCCACCGTCACCTCCTATTCTTCATTGGGAGGCCAGATCTGGAGTGCGTTTGGGGCTCCGGAGAGGGGGATCTTCGATCTTTGTCATCACCAACCCTTCTCCATTGCCAATTCCATGATGCTCCCCACTGGGAGTGGGTAATTCCTTCGTAGGTTCACTGGTCGGTGAGGAGTTGGATGAGATTCATCATGTAATCTAGTTAGTTTTGTTAGGGCTTGATCCCTAGTATCAATTATGTTCTAAGATTGATGTTGCTATGACTTTGCCATGCTTAATGCTTGTCACTTTGAGCCCGGGTGTCATGATTATAGATCTGAACCGTTTATGTTATCACCATTATATCTATGTTCTAGATCCGATCTTGCAAGTTATAGCCACCTACTACGTGTTATGATTCGGCAACCCCGGAGTGAAAATAGTCGGGACACTTCCCGGCGATGACCGTAGTTTGAGGAGTTCATATATTTAGTATGTGTTAATGCTTTGTTCCAGTTCTCTATTAAAAGGAGGCCTTAATATCCCTTAGTTTCCAATAGGACCCCGCTGCCACGGGAGGGTAGGACAAAAGATGTCATGCAAGTTCTTTCCATAAGCAGGTATGACTATTTACGGAATACATGCCTACATTATATTTACGAACTGGAGCTAGTGTCATATCGCCCTAGGTTATGATTGTTATATGATGAATATCATCACATGAATTCATCGATCCAATGCCTATAAATTTCTCTCATATTGTTTCTGCTAAGTTACTACTGCTGCTGTCACTATTACACTTGCTACAAAATCATTGCTACCACTGTTACCGTTACTATCCTGCTGCTACTACTATCAAAACTATCATAATACTTTGCTACTGATCACTTTGCTGCAGATAATTAATCTCCAGGTGTGGTTGAATTGACAACTCAGCTACTAATACTTGCAAATATCTTTGGCTCCCCTTGTGTCAAATCTATAAATTTGGGTTGAATACTCTACCTTCGAAAACTATTGCGATCCCCTATATTTGTGGCTTACCAGTCGCCGCATCCCCGTGCTTCGGCAGGCTCCCGCCCCGTTCAAGCTCGCCACCAGTTCTCTCCTAGTGAGCCTCTGTCGAACCCCTGTTCCACTTTCGTTGCTACACTGCAGGCCACCACCTAGTGTTGTGGATGCCGTGGCCGGAGCTCGCTCACTACCACCCGCCCGCGCCTCGTGTCATGTCTGCTCCGCGCATGCCTCGCTGCACCCCGCAGCCGCCTGCGCGCGTGTAGTCCTGCTCCCGCCGCGCCCACTACCGCCCGTGTCGCTGCCTTGCACTTGCACGCTCGCTGCCGCGCCCCTACTTCCGGCCGCGGCCCCGCCCGCTGTTGATGCCGACTCCGGCCGTCCGCGTGCGGGCTGCCACTACCATCCGATATGCCGCTTGTTGGGAACATGGCATGGAAAACAAAAAAATTCTACGCACACGCAAGATCTATCCATGAAGATGCATAGCTACGAGAGGGGAGAATGTGTCTACATACCCTCGTAGACCGTTAAGCGAAAGCGTTTATCAATGTAGTTGATGTAGTAGTACACCTTTATGATCCGCTCGATCAAGTATCGAAAGTACGATACCTCCGTGTTTAGCACATGTTCAGCTCGATGACGTCCTCGCCTTCTTGATCCAGCAAAACGGGCGAAGTAGTAGATGAGTTCTGATAGCATGACGGTGTGATGACGGTGTTGATGCAACTATCTCCGGGGGGCTTCGCCAAGCATTACGAAAATATGACCGAGGACGAACTAGATGGAGAGGGGCGCCGCACACGGCTAGATAATCGTGGTGTTTGTTGCCGCTCTCCCTCCACACAACACTATTCTAATCCTGGGATTAGAATAGTTATTTGGATCACCACGGCTCCTCGCCTCCCCGCCGCCCGACGCGTCACTTCACCGCTGCTCGACGCGCCGCAGTCCCACCCCACGGCGCACCGCCTCCCGGCAGGCCGCCGTCCCCACGCCTCGGCGCATCGCCTCCTGGCAGGCCGCCGTCCTCACGCCTCGGCGCATCGCCTCTTGGCAGGCCGCCGTCCCCACGCCATGGTGCATCGCCTGCCCGCCGCGGACGCGCCGCCGCGTCGCCTCGTGGCACAGCTCCTCCCCGCCTCCCAGCGCACCGGCGCCGCGAATCACGCGTGCCTCGCGTCCCTCGCGTGCGAGCCACCGCGCGCATCACGCCCGCCCCCACCACCTGAACATCGATCCAGTCGAGGGGCGGCAAGATCCAACCGTCCGCGACCCTCGAAGGTGCATGGGAAGCGGCGTGCGGGGGATTCCCTCCTACTCACAGCCGATGGAGCCGTTGCCTCCGCCGCCGTCCTTCGGGGCGACCATGCCGGACGCCGCTGAACCGCTTGCTGGATCCTTATCTTCCCCACGTCCTGCATCGCGCGACGCCGCTGGACTTCGAACTGCATGGCAGCTTCCTTCCTCGAGGACAGCTTGCCGGTTTCTCTTGATCTTGCCCCAAAATCTCTATATAGCCGTGACTTAGTTTGGCCTCGCAATCCACTTGAATTCGATGTTTTTTCTTTGTTCAGAACAGCTTCAGTTAAATGTGCGTGTGCTGATGTGTTCGTCTGTGATGCGTGCTCCCGTCCTCCCACCCTGAAAATGCACCGACGCCAAATTTTCTTGTTGTTTAGCCGCAACAGTCTTTCTTGATGCCTCCTCTTTTTACAGTGATTAACTGATGCTTGTTGATAATGGTGCATGATGTTTCCTGTATAATACAGTGTACGGCTTTGAATTGATGGTGCTTGCTGATGCAATGACCCGTGCTTTGTTTCTATTCTAAAGCCTGAAAGGTTTTTATTTTCATTTGGTGATCTTGTTCTATACATGTCCACTTGGTCGATGTTGTGTTGTTTCTTGATGGCATATTATTTGTTATAACTAAATCTGCTCTGCTTGTTTCTTCCTAGCATCTCCTTGGCTCTTGTAATGTTGATTGCTCTGGTTGTAAAATGTACGCGGTCTGATGTTTGTTATGTGATTGAAACACGGTGCAAAACTGGGTGAAGTTGTTCCTCACATATGTATGTTCTCGACATGGTTGAAGCTTCATAGGACTTTTTTCCTTTTCAATGTCAGAAGTTAACTCGCGAAGAAGGTTCCTTAACCTCATTTACAGGAGAAAGTACACATAAAACCCGAGGTTCGAAATTTTTAAGTACAATTGTTTGTGTCTGAAAGAAAAAGTGCAGGAAAGTTTGGAATTGGTAAAATTAGAAGGAACGACAACACTAAGAAACATCAATATGTTTGTTGCAAAAACAGCCCCCCCCCCCAATATTTTGAAAGTTCACGCTAAAAAAATTCATGAAGTTGAAGAAGTTCAAAATAATAGACAACAATTCGTGTTTATAAAAGAAGGATTTTCCCATTTTAAATAATAAACAAGGAACATCAAATTTAAAAAGGTAAGCAGTTTGATGTTAATAAAAACAATCAGATTTTTCTATAGCTAAAGAAACCCAGAATACATTTTTTGGATTTTCCACGTTTCTAAAAATATAAAATCATGAAGTTCAATTTGAAATAACCGAACAGTCCAGTGAGTAGAAAACCCTAGTATTTTCCTGTTTCTAAAAAAATAACCAAGAAGTTTGAATTAAAATTACAGAGCAGTTCAAAAGTTTATATAAAAGCAGATTTTCCTCATTTCTAAAAAAACATAAAGTTCAAATTAAATTAGTGGAGCGGTTCAATGTTTGTTATAAAACTCGGATTTTCACCCTTGCTAGCGGAAATTACCAAAGTGTACGTCCATCTTCTCATGGTTTTTGTATTCCTGAAATATTTCTAATTGATTAAAATGTCAATCCTTCCATCACATTTTTATTTTGGTTTTTTTACTACCAAATTCTTTTTCATGGGTTACCTCGGAAAAATTTAATCAGCTTCGTTTTAAATGTAGCAAGTTTAATTAAAAATGTGAAAAGTTCACACGGAAAAAAGAATGGTCAGACACGATTAGAAGATCAATTATTATTTTTAAATGCAAACGAGTTCCTTTGAGTAAATTTAAATGCTAATTAGTAACGTTGAATAACCGAGAAGTTCAACTTAAAAAACAGAGAAGTTCGATGTTTCTAAAAAGTTAAAAAATTTGTTACTAAAGAATAAATCAAAGAAGTTCAAATTAAAATAAAGGAACAAATATAAAAAGTTTAAATCGATTTTCCGCATTTTTAAAAACAATAAGCTCAAACTAAAAGAGCCAAGAAGTTCAAGATAAAAGAATAAAATGGTTTAATGTATATAAAAATGATTTCTTTTCTGTTTTTAAAAATAAAACCAAGAAGGTCAAATTGAAATAATATAGCGGTTCAATTTCTTTAATATAAAACATATTTCTCCAATTCTAGCAACACTCCTAGAAGGTCAAACAAAAAAACTAGGAGTTCAAATTTAACATAACGGAGCGGTTCGATATTTATTATTAAATTAGAATTTTCCTTGTTACAAAAGAATAACCAAAGAAGGCCAAATAAAAAAAATAGAGCAACTCAAAATTTATAGAGAAAATGGGTTTTCCTTGTTTCTACAAAAAACTTAGAGGTTCAAATTTAAGTAACTGAGTAGTTCAATGTTTCTAACAATACCAATAAGGTCAAATTTAAAAAACCAGTAGTACAAAAAGTTTACAAAAATAGATTTTCCCTTTGTAAAAAAATACCTAGAAGTTTGAATTTAAATAAGTGAGTGGTTCGATGTTTATTACATAACAAGGACTTTTCCCCTATACAAATGAATAACAGCAAAAAGTCCTAATGAAAAAATGAAGTTGTTTGATGTTTGTAAAAATCTTAGATTTTCCCTGATACTAAAGATTTGATGCATATTAATAACTTAGGTTTTTTCTCTTTACTAAACAATAAAACCAAAGAAGGTCAACTTTTAAAAGCAGAGCGTTTGATATTTATTTGAAAAACTCAGTTTTTTTGGTTACTAAAGAATAAGACCAAGTTTGATGTCTATAAAAAATTCAAATTTTTTTCGTTACTAAAGTGAAATAGAGAGAAGTTCAAATTGAGAACAGACGGAAGGTCACATACTGCATGGTGTGTGTTTCGTATGAGAAAATAGGAGTAAAAAGGCGAAGTCAAAAAATTTTGTTGCTAGAAATTCAAGTGCACAGACCGGGAAAATTCAAAAAAAGTTTCTCTTGTTCAACAAGTTTCCACAACGGAAGCTCAAATTAAAATATCAAAAAAAGTTTAGAAAATTAAATTAAAATAAGAATGTGGAGGGGGTCCAATATTTATGACAAAACTAGGATATTTTGATGCTAAAAGAAATAAACCAAGTAGTCCAAATTATAAAAAAAGAGAAGTTCAATATTTATAAAAAACACAGGTTTTCTTTGTTACTAAAGAATAAAATTAAAGAACTTCAAATTAAAAAAGGAGTAGTTTGATGTTTACAAAAAACTCAAATTCTTTCAATTTCTAGGAAATATAAAAGTATGAGGTTCAATTTAAAAAAATGTTTGATGCTTATTTGAAAACATATTTTTTTCTAAGAATAAGACTAAGAAGTTCAATTTGAAATAACAGAGAAGTTCGAAGTATATAAAAAACTCAGATTTGTTGCAAGAAGTTCACGTGCACCTCCGTGCACGGTTCAGAATTTATATTGCGGGACGTTCGACCTCCAATTACATGTTTAAAAATGGCAAAAAATGACGTTCGACCTTCAATTGTGTGTAATTCGACGTATACACAAAAATGTGACAGAAGTTCATAGTGAAAACAGCGAGAAGTTCAAGTACTGCAAGGAATGCATTTCAGGTGAGAATAGAAGTATAAAAAAAATAAAAGCTTAAAAGGTTTGTTAACAGAAGTTCAAGTGCTCTGTCCGGAGAAGTTCAAAAATTCTTGCGAGAGAGGTTCACCTTGTATTTCCATGTTCGATTTTTTCCGTATAAAAATCGAATACAATTCTTTACTCAAAATATAAAAAGGTGAAGTTCAAATTGAAATAACAGAGAAGTTCAGACTTTATTAAAACCTAGGATTTACTTGTTCAAAAAATAAAAACACAACGCCATTTTTTGCAATTTTAAAAATAACTCATAAACGAAAAAAATTGTTGCTAGAAATTCAAGTGCTCGGCGAGGAAAAGTTCAAAAAATTCTTGTGAGAGAGGTTCGTCGTGTATTTAGATGTCTGAAAATACATTAAAAATGTTGTTTTTTGTGTTTTAAAATAATTCTCTCAAACCAGAGAGAAGTTCAAACAAATAACAACCGGAAGTCCACGTACTGCATGATGTGTATTTCATATAAGAAAAATATAATAAAGTGAAACAGAGTGAAATTCAAAACAGACATGCCCGAGAAGTTCAACTACTTCACGCAGTGCAAAAAATAGCACGTCAAAAACAGAGTGAAGTTCAAACAGACATGCCCGAGAAGTTACTACTTCTCATAGTGCATTTCCATTCGCGATGAAAGCAGAAATCATGATCTCGTCATTTTCTAATTTACTTCAAAACGATAGGAATATCATTTGTGTAAGTTCAAGTCCTCGGTCGGAGAAAGTTAAAAAAAATATAGTGAGAGATGTTTGTACAAAAAGAATATCATTTTTGTAACACTGAAGAAAATAGATGAGAAAATTACAAACAAAAATACGTCACAGAAGTTCAACGTCAAAATAGCAGGAAGTTCAACAACTACACTGAATGAATTTCAGATGAAAAACATTTAAAACCGTCGCGAGTATGAAAAAATGATTAACACGGGAAAGTTGCGTGTTTACATCAGCTTTCCATCGGTATATCACTTGCTCAATTCCGATGAGTGGATGGAGAGCTAAAAGCAAAAAACATCACGTGAAAAATAGAGTGAAGTTCAAGCAGAACTACCACAGAAGTTCAAGTACTTCAGCGATGCATTTTTGACGAATCTGTTTCGCGATGAACGCAGAAATCATGATCTTGTTGTTTTCTAAATTACTTGAAAACGGGTGAGAATCAGAGAAAACCGTCAACATGAAAAAGTTTTGCATTTTCCGTAGCTTTTCAGTGGTATATCATTTGCCCCATTCCGATAAAGTTTGTAGAAATTATGCCAAAAATATGTTTTTAGCCATTTTCAAATTTGACTTAAAACCGTAAGGAATTGGGAGAAATAATATATACGAAAATGTTTCGCATTTCCTAAGCCTTTCCAAAGCTGTATCATTTGTTGCATTTGGACGTACGGTTAAAAAATTGGCTCGAAAATACAAACTCGGTGGAACTTGTACCGTTTTCTGAATTACTTTTAAAACGTTCCAAATTAGAAAAAACATTTAACATGAAAAAGTAGCGCATTTTCACAAGCTTTCCAACACCATATCATTTGCCTCAATTGGATTAGCTGTTTAGAAATTACATTAAAAATACCAACTCGACTGTTCGGTTTGCAAATTTTTACCATTTTTCAAATTACTCTTTATCCATAGGGAATTAGAGAAAACTTTCAACATATCGAATGAGCGGTTTTGCAGCAGCTTTCCAACGCCATATTATTTACCTCATTCCCATAAACGGTTTAGAATTGCGATCGAAAATACGATTCACATTTTTTGTATGAAGAAAAAACGGTTTTCAAAACTGCGCTTAAACCGCTTACATTTTGCCAAAAAATTAACTTGGCTCATGATATTGGTGTCCATAGCTTTTCAACAGTATATCGCAAGCCCCATTTGGACACATTTTAGCTGAAGTTCAACCTTGTACTCGGGGAAGGTCAGGCGCGTTACTCGGGAGGTTCATGTTGTGATCAGAATATTATTCTGATCCCGTGATCAGAATATATATAGATCCTGGGATCAGAATAGTTATTTGGATCACAATGGCCCTATAAGGGCCCAACGGTACGTTCCCGAGATCCCGAACACCCGAACAAAATAAACTTGGCCCGTCGTGCACGTCCCGAACGGCCCGCTACTACACCCATGACCTTCTCCTCCCCGCCGACACCGCGCCACCCCTCCCCGCAGGCCCCGCGTCGCCCCTGCCCGCTGCCCCTCCCCGCAGGCCCCGCTGCCCCTGCCCGGCGCCCAGCGTCGTCCCCTCCCTGCAGGCCGCACGCCGCCCCTCCCCGCGGGCCCCGCTCCGCCCCTGCCCGCCGCGCCGTCCTGCGCCGCCCCCTCCCCACTGGCCCTGTGTGCCGCCCGGATGGTGTCGCCACCGCCCATGCCGCCGGCCTCCGACCCAAGCACCTCCGCCACGGCCGTTCGCCCTTACCACGGCAGCTGCCGCCATCCTCTCACTGACCACGTCCACCACCGGCCTCCGTCACAACCACCACTGATGGCGCCCTCCGCCCAAGCCTCCCAAGTGATGCCCCACCACTGTCGGTCATCTGGATTGGACGCCTCCGGGGCCTTCCCCATCGTCGACACACCCTGCACCACCAGCATGTTCCATGGGATGGCCGGTGCTACCCTCCTCTGCATCTGTCTTTGAACTGCAGTAGAATAAGCCCCAGCATCTCGGAGGTGCTCATCGTTGTACTTTCGCAGCACTGCACAACACCGCCGTTTGGAGCTCCATGCCGCGACATTGCTTAGATCCCTCTCTTTTTATGCCATTCACCTATTTGTTGAAATGCCAACAAAGGGCTGGACATTTTTCTTCATGTATTTCTCAAAAATGGATGAGAATGGTTGCGGTAATGTGCATGTATTTTTGTTTTTTTAGTTTCTTTATTTGAAGTTCAAAGTGAATTGTTGGAGAAGGTTGAAACAAGAAGTTCAAATTTCAAAACCCGAGAAGTTCAATTAAATTAATGGAGCAATTCAAAGTTTATACAAAAAAACATATTTATCCCGCGTCTAAAAAGTAAAACCAAGAAGTTCAATTTTTTAAACGATGACGGTTTGAACATTAGAACAAAAAATGGATTTATCAAGATTCATTGGCTCAGGTGCGAGTGAAAACCAATTGCTCGGTCCGATGAAGCCTGGTCCAAAATTCAAGATACACTGTGTTATGCCTCGAGAAAAAAAATAAAGTATATTTTTTTCATGTTTGATTGTTTCTGTATTTCGCTTATGAAAAACTTGACTTGATGCCCATCAAGAAAATTTCGCGAAGTCCAAATTGTAAAAAAAAATTGAAGTTCAAATTGTAAAAAATATGTATTTCCTTATTTCTAAAAATGAAACAGAGAAGTTCAAGCAAAGATAAAATAAAAAAGAATAGTTTGATGTTTATAAAAAAAGATTTTCCCATTTCTAACAACAAAACCAAGTAGTTAAACTAAAAAAAGATAGAAATTACATTTTTCAAATATGAATTTTCCTCGTTTCTAGAAAAGTAAGAAGGTCAAATTAAATAAAAGGAAAAGAGTTCAATGTCTATACAAAAAAGGAATTCACCTTTTTTTAAAATAAACATAGAAGTTCAAATTAAAAATAACAGACTGTTTCGATGTTATTACGAACCTAGGATTTTCCCCGTTACTAAACAAAAAAACCTAGAAGCTCAAGTTTAATTAACGAAGTAGTTCAATGTTTATAAAAAACTCAGCTTTCACACGTTACTAAAGAACAAAATTAAGAAGTTCAATTTAAAATAACGGAGGAGCTCAATATGTACAAGAAACTCAGATTCTTCATGTTCTAAAAAAGTGTATTTAATTCAATTCAAAAAATGTTGTTCAAATGTTTACTAGGAAATGTTTTTTTCTAAAAATGAACTAAGAAGTTTCAAATTAAAATAACATAAAATTTCAAAGTTTATAAAAAAACTAGAATTTACAAGTTAAAAGAATCGATGCAATTTTTGGCATTTAAAAAAGTCCCATAAAAGCAATGATTTTGGAAAAAAATCTTCTAAAACATGAGCAGTTCAAAATTCGTAAAAAAGGATTTTTACTCGTTATAAATAAAAAAACTCTAGAAGTTCAAATTGAAATAACAGGCTGGTTCAAATTTATTACAAAATTAGGATTTTCCTGTACTTGAAAGAAATCAACAAGGAAGTCCAAATTACAAAAATAGAGCACTTTGATATTTATATAAAAAACAGATTTCCATTATTACTAAAAAATAAATTAAGCAATTTAAATTAAAAAATAGGGTAGTTCGATATGTACAGAAAACTCAATTTTTAGGAAGAACAAAAGCATGAAGTCCAATTTCTTAAATTTTGTTTGATGTTGGTTTAAAAATCATATTTTTTCTAAAATGATGGAGAAGTTCGATGATTATAGAAAACTTAGTTTTTCCTTGTTATTAAAGAATGGAAACAAGAAGTTCAAAAATAAAATAACAAGAAGTTCAACTTTTAAAAATAGAGCGCTTCAAAATTTCATAAAAAATTCAGATATTTTCACGTAACCGAGAGAAGTTTAGATTGATAACTGGCAGAAGTTCGTGTACTACACGGTGTGTATTTTGTATTAAGAAAAGAATAAAAAAAGCAAAGAATAAAAGTGTTGTTCTTATAAGTTCAAGTCCTCGATCGGAGAAAGTTAAAAAATTTATTGTGAGAGATGTTTGTACAAAAGGAATATCATTTGTGTAACATTGACGAATCTATAGGAAAATTACAAACAAAAATACGTCACAGAAGTTCAACGTGAATACAGCAGGAAGTTCAACTACTACACTGAATGAATTTCAGATGAAAAAAATTTTAAAACCGTCGCGAGTATGAAAAAATGATCAACACATGAAAGTTACGTGTTTACAGCAGCTTTCCATCAATATATCAGTTGCTCAATACGGGTGAGTGGATGGAGAGCTACGAGCAAAAAACTCCTATGAAAACATAGTTTTCAAGTCCACACGCTGAGAAGTTCAAGTTCTTCACGCGATGCATTTTTGATGAGTCTGTTTCGCGATAAAGGCAAAACGCATGATCTCATCGTTTTTGAAATTACTTGAAAACGGCCAGGATTCAGAGAAAACCATCAACATGGAAAAGCTTCGCATTTTTTGTAGCTTTTCAACGGTATATTGCTTGCCCCATTCCGATAAAGTTTGTAGAAATTACGGTGAAAATACGTTTTTTTGCCATTTTCAAAACTGACTTAAAACCATAAAGAATTGGAAGAACCAATATATACCAAAAAGTTTTCTCAAGCTTTCCAACGTCATATCGTTTGCTGCATTCGGACGTACGGTTAAAAAATTAGCTCGAAAGTACAAATTCGCTAGAACTTGTATTGTTTTCTAAATTTCTTTTAAATCATTCAAAATTAGAAAAACTTTCAACATGAAAAAGTAGCGCATTTTCACAAGCTTTTGAACGCCACATCATTTGGCTCAATTGGATCAGCCGTTTAGAAATTACAATGAAAATACGAACGCGGCTATTCGGTTTGTGAAATATTACGATTTTCCAAATTACTCTTTAACCATAGGAAATTAGAGAAAACTTTCAACATGTGGAAGGAGCGGTTTGGCAGCAGCTTTCCAACGCCATATTATTCGCCTCATTCCGATAAACAGTTTAGAAATGCGATCGAAAATACGATTCACGTTTTTTGTATGAAGAAAAAACACTTTTCAAAACTGCTCTTAAACCGGTTACATTTTGCCAAAAATTCAACTTGGGTCATGATAGTCGTGTCCATAACTTTCCAACCATATATCGCAGGCCCCATTTGGACACTTTTTAGCTAAACTTCAACCTAGTACTCGGGGAAGGTCAGGCACGTTACTCGGGAAGTTCATGTTGTGATCAGAATATTATTCTGATCCCGTGACCAGAATAGTGTTTATGTGTGTGTGTGTGTGTGTGTGTGTGTGTGTATAGGTGGAGGAGGGGGAGGAGGTAGCCCTAGGGCACCCCAAGTGGCCGGCAGCTGCCCTAGGCGCCTGCCTGGCCGCGCCCCCTTCCATATTTGAACATGGGGGGAAAGGAAAGTGGGGTTGGCTGCCTTAGGGTGCCTCCCTCCTTTCCCACCCTCCTTGGTGCGTGGCAAGGGGTGGAGGGGCGCACCAGCCCCCTTGTGGGCTGGTGTGCTTCCCGCGTTGGCCCATAAGGCGCACCGCTTACCTGTGGCCTCCCGGAACCCCTTCCGGCACTCTGATAAATTGCTTGACACTTCCAAAACCTTTCTGATGGCAAAATACTATCATCCTATATATTAATCTTTACCTTCGGACCATTCCGGAACTCCTCATCATGTCCGCGATCTCATCTGAGACTCCAAACAACATTCGGTCACCAAATCACATAACTCATATTATACTATATCATCAACAAACGTTAAGTGTGCATACCCTACGGGTTCGAGAATGATGTATACATGACCGAGACACCTCTCTGGTCAATAACCAATAGCGGGACCTGGATGCCCATATTGGTTCCTACATATTGTATGAAGATTTTTATCGGCCAATTGCTCTAGTGTTGTCACAAAAGATTTTTATTGGACCCGATGCACTGGGTATTACACCCGGATCGGATATGAACTCCTTCATCTAGACTCCTTCATGCGCTGTTTTTGAAGCAGCTATGTACTCCGCTTCACACATAGATCCCGCCACGATGCTCTGCATGGAACCGCACCAACTAAAAACTCCACCATTCAATATAAATATGTATCCGGTTTGTGACTTAGAGTCATCCGGATCAGTGTCGAAACTAGCATCGACGTAACCTTTTACGACGAGCTCTTCGTCACCTCCATAAACGAGAAACATATCCTTAGTCCTTTTCAGGTACTTTAGGATATTCTTGACCGTTGTCCAGTGATCCACTCCTGGATTACTTTGATACCTCCTTGCCAAACTTATGGCAAGGCACACATTAGGTCTGGTACACAGCATAGCATACATGATAGAATCTATGGCTGAGGCATAGGGAATGACTTTCATTCTCTCTCTATCTTCTGTTGTGGTCGGACTTTGAGTCTGACTCAATTTCACACCTTGCAACACAGGAAAGAACCATTTCTTTGACTGGTCCATTTTGAACTTCTTCAGAGCTTTGCCAAGGTATGTGCCTTGTGAAAGTCCTATTAAGTGTCTTGATCTATTCCTATAGATCTTGATGCCCAATATATAAGCAGCTTTACCGAGGTCTTTCGTTGAAAATTTCTTATTCAAGTATCCTTTTATGCTATCCAGAAATTCTATATCATTTCCAATCAACAATATGTCATCCACATATAATATCAGAAATCCTACAGAGCTCACACTCACTTTCTTGTAAATACAAGCTTCACCGTAAGTATGTGTAAAACCATATGCTTTGATCACCTCATCAAAGCGTATATTCCAACTCCGAGATGCTTGCACCAGTCCATAGATGAATTGCTGGAGCTTGCACACTCTGTCAGCACCTTTAGGATCGACAAAACCTTCTGGTTGCATCATATACAACTCTTCTTTAAGAAATCCATTAAGGAATGCAGTTTTGACGTCCATTTGCCAGATTTCATAATCATAAAATGAGGTAATTGCTAACATGATTCGGACAGACTTAAGCATCACTGCGGGTGAGAAAGTCTCATCGTAGTCAACCCCTTGAACCTGTCGAAAACCTTTTGCGGCAAGTCAAGCTTTCTAGACAGTAACATTACCATCAGCGTCTGTCTTCTTCTTGAAGATCCATTTATTCTCAATGGCTTGCCGATCATCAGGCAAGTCCACCAAAGTCCACACTTTGTTCTCATACATGGATCCTATATCAGATTTCATGGCGTCAAGCCATTTATCGGAATCTGGGTCATCATAGCCTCTTCATAGTTCATAGGTTCTCCGTGGTCTAATAACATGACTTCCAGGACATGATTACCATACCCCTCTGGTGCAGAAAGTGTTATGGTTGACCTACGAAGTTCAGTAGTAACTTGATCTGAAGTTTCATGATCATCATCATTAGCTTCCTCTCTAGTTGGTGTAGGCATCACGGGAATGGTTTTCTCTGATGTACTACTTTCCAATTTGAGAGAAGGTATAATTACCTCATCAAGTTCTACTTTCCTCCCACTCACTTCTTTCGAGAGAAACTCCTTCTCTAGAAAGGACCCATTCTTGGCAACAAAGATCTTGCCTTCGGATCTGTGGTAGAAGGTATACCCAATAGTTTTGTTAGGGTATCCTATGAAGACACACTTTTCCGATTTGGGTTCGAGCTTATCAGGCTGAAGCCTTTTGACATAAGTGTCGCATCCCAAACTTCAAGAAACAACAACTTAGGTTTCTTTCCAAACCATAGTTCATACGGTGTCGTCTCAATGGATTTAGACAGTGCCCTATTTAACGTGAATGCGGCTGTCTCTAATTCATAACCCAAAAATGATAAAGGAAAATCAGTAAGAGACATCATAGAATGCACCATATCTAAAAAAGTATGGTTACGATGTTCGGACACACCATTACGCTGTGGTTTTCCAGGTGGCGTGACTTGTGAAACTATTCCACATTGTTTTAAATGAAGGCCAAACTCGTAATTCAAATATTCATCTCCGTGATCAGATCGTAGAAACTTTATTTTCTTGTTATGATGATTCTGCACTTCACTCTGCAATTCTTTGAACTTTTCAAATGTTTCACACTTGTGTTTCATCAAGTAGATATACCCATACCTACTCAAATCATCTTTGAAGGTTAGAACATAACAATACCCTCCGCATGCCTAAACACTCATCAGACCGCATACATCAGTATGTATTATTTCCAATAAGTCATTAGCTCGCTCCATTGTTTAAAGAGAACGGAGCTTTAGTCATCTTGCCCATGAGGCATGGTTCACAAGTATCAAATGATTCATAATCAAGTGATTCCGAAATTCCATCCGCATGAAGTTTCTTCATGCGCTTTACCCCAATAGGACCTAAACGGCATTGTCACAAGTATGTTGCACTATCATTATCAACTTTGAATCTTTTGGCATAAATATTATGAATATGTGTATCACTATGATCGAGATTCAACAAGAATAGACCATTCACCAAAGGTGCACGACCCTAAAAGATATTATTCATATAAATAGAACAACCATTATTCTCGGACTTAAATGAATAACCATCTCGCAATAAACAAGATCCAGATATAATGTCCATGCTCAATGCTGGCACCAAATAACAATTATTTCGGTCTAAAGCTAATCTCGAAGGTAGATGTAGAGGTAGCGTGCCAACTTCAATCACATCAACCTTGGAACCATTCCCGACGTGCATCGTCACCTCGTCCTTAGCCACTCTTCGTTTATTCCGCAGCTCCTGTTTCGAGTTACAAATATGAGCAACCGAACCAGTATCAAATACCCAGGCACTACTACGAGCATTACAAAGGAACACATCAATAACATGTATATCAAATATACCTTTGTTCACTTTGCCATCCTTCTTATCCGCCAAATATTTGGGGCAGTTCTGCTTCCAGTGACCATTACCCTTGCAGTAGAAGCACTTAGTCTCAGGTTTGGGTCCAGCTTTGGGCTTCTCCACGGGAGTAGCAACTTGCTTTCCATTCTTCTTTAAGTTCCCTTTCTTTCCCTTGCCCTTTTTCTTGAAACTAATTGGTCTTGTTAACCATCAACACTTTATGCTCCTTAATTTCTACCTCTGCGGCCTTAAGCATTGTTGTTGGTGTAGTATGGGACTTATGTGTTTGCTAGTGCACACAGAGTAACAGGTCCATGAAGTATCAAGGAGTTTGATGCAAACGACGAAGATAATCTTCCTGTAGGACAGTGAAGGTTATCACCAAGGATATAGCTAACAAGAGTGACCCCTAAAAATTGTTGAAGTCCAAGCAATTAGTTCGGTGTCTGTTCGAGGATTATGACTGCGCTTGAGGAAGAATGAAGACGAAGTGAAGACGTAGTATTTATTTCATTGTTATTATTCTTTCATTGAGTCATAGGAACACCATAATATTAACAGGGGTGTAGCGTTCGAAGCTTTGATTCTCTGATGCTAAACCCAAACCTATGAAAGATGTGAGAGAAATCTCTTTGTGCTCCGAGTAAATACTTGCTAGCAAGAGACCGTGATCTTCTTCACTGCGAGAGATTTGCCTCGGACTGAGGAGTTACCATTACTTGTTCCTCAAGTAATGTTACCGTTGCTCCAAAATTCGACCGTTGTGAACGTGTCGGTTGGCCATTGGATGGAACTCATGTCCAAAATGGTCATTTCCCATCTGGGAAGGCTGCGGCTATAAATAGCCACCCCGCGTCGGCTTTGTCTGGCGGCTGCTCCGTTTGATTCCGAGAAGAATGTTGAGCAACCCACTCTCTGAGCGATTTGAGTTTAAAATCCACCAAGAGAAAACCCTAGAGCCAAAGAATTAGATAGTGGTTCAGCATCACTGGAATCTAAGTTTAGTACGCTCCACCTATTACTCTTGAGAGCTGCAAACTCTCCAGACGGTTAGGTGCCAATTTCTTTAGAGACCAAGAGTGATTGTGGTTCTCGATGAAGAAGTCTGTAAAGGTTAGGAGATCGCCTACAAGTATCTATCGACATCGGTCGGCGAATCGATTGTCGAGGAGAATATGGTGACGAGAGTTTATCTTCCATGTTAAGTCATAGCCCCTCCAACCAGACGTGGTCCTTGTGCAGAAGGACGAACTGGTCGAACAAATACTTTGTCGCCATCGAGCATCACTGGTTATCTCTGACACTCATGTTTACTTTAGATGTGTTTTCGTTCGTTTGATTTACTTTGATGCATGCTTTAGTTTTCCATCGATACCCTATTTTAGTTCACTGTAGTTTGTGTTTCCCTTATTCCGTGCTAGGTTCTGAGAGTTTTAAGTTTTTCGAAGAAAAATTAAACTCCCGTTCACCCCCCCTTTGGTAGACATACTTCGTTCCTACAAGTGGTATCAGAGTAAGGTACTCCTTGACTCTACTAATTTTAGTTTAACAACTTTGGAGTTTAAGTATGTCTTCAGTAAACTACAAGTCGCATCTCAAGATTCCTATATTCGATGGGACAGACTATCCCTTCTGGAAGGAGAAGACGAAGATCCGTCTCCGAGCAATAGATGATTATATGTGGAATGTGGTGTAATTCGGGCTCAACATTCAAGTACCTCAAGCCCCTTCCAACGAAGAAAAGAAGCTCAATCAACTAGATGCTCAGGCCAAAGATGAAATGTAACGCCCCGAGACCGATGCGCCACATGTCTTCCATTTATTCGCCATTGTTGCCATGTCATTCACTTGTGTGTTGCATTCTTCCATGTCAACATATGCATTTCATCTGCATGTTTTTCAAAACTTGCATCCGTCCGGGTCTCCCAGTTCTCTCCATTGTCCGTTCTGAGCCCAACCACACTCGCACGTGCCCGCGACACCTCCGATGTATTATTTTATAAGTGGGGCAAAAATGTTTTCAGAATGGGATGAAACTTGGCGTGTGGTGTTGTTATGTTGTCAGTAGGCAGCCTACCAAATTTTGTGGCATTCAAAGTCTGTTTGATAGCCCAACCGTAATCCGTAGCGGCACCGTTGCCGGTTAAATCGTTGGACATTTTCAGTCTCCGAAATCTGTTGCTAGGCTGCCTTCTCTTCTCTCTTCTTAGCCCAAGACCACTCTACACAACCCACCTAGCCCACCTACCAACCCCTCCGCTTTGGGCCGTCCGATTGAGATCAAATAGTCCAAAAACGGCCTCCAAAACCCCATCCTAGCATCGTGTCTATAAATAGACAACCTACCCTGCCTATTTTGGATGAAACCCTAGCCCTCCTCAAAATCCGCGCGTTGCCAGCCTCCTCCCACCTCCTCCTTGTTTTCCGTGCCGGCCTAACCCGCCTCCGCCACTTGGTGCCGCCTGAGCGGCCAGCACTGCCACAGCCACCGCCCTCCTCCAACCGCGTTGCGCCACGCGTCCTCTCCCGGGTCAACCGCCGCCACGGCCCGCCCGGGCCCGAGGCGGGCCGCTTCCAGGCCTCGCGCCCCGCGCCCGTGGCTGAGCTGCGCTGCCCGCTCCGTGCCACCACCTCGCCTCACCGGCCCCGCCGCCGCTCGCCGTGCGCCTAGCCCCGCCGCGTCATTGCTCCGCCCCGCGCCGCCAGCTGTCACTGCACAACGCCTCACCCCGGCCAGATCCAGGCGCCCCGGCCTCCTCCTCGCTTGGATCCGCCGGATCCACGCCTCTGTCGCCCTTGCTCACCTGCCCCGCCGCGCTGGAGTCCCGCCACCGTCGCCACCGCTGGGGTCCTCCTCGACCCCGACATCAAACCCTGCACCGAGATGGGCACGTCTCGGGACGCCCTCGTCCCACCATACAAACGGCCTATGCCGCGACTGTACCACTCCGTCCTGTTCCACCTCGTCCCGTTTCTTGCAGGTATAATTTTCACCAAGTCCCTGAAAACCATCTCATGTTGCATTTTTGTGGGTGTTACAAATCTGTGCACTTTGGTCCGTTTGGAGTGCATAATATGTCTATATGTTCTGATCTCTGTGCTCTACATGATGGTTCCTTTTGAATGCATATTAGGATGCATTTTGACATGTTAATCTCTTTTGCAAAAGTGCTTATTGATGTTAAGTGCTGAAACTGTTATAACATGTCATTTTGTCATTTTCATATCATTTTTTGACTATAAACAGTAGGGTAAAAACACCACTGCAATTTTTATAAATAGTAAGAAGCAAGAAGTACCTGAGTAGCAAATACAAGATGGAGAAAGGGCTTGAGGGGAGCCCTGTAAACAAAGAAAAAGAAGAAGAGGAAAAAAGGCTAAGAAGCTAAAACAGAAGACTAAGAAAGAAGATGTAGAGAAGAAAACCTAGGCAGCAAAGCAATCCGCCAAAGAAAAAAAAGAAAGAGCTATCATTGAAGAGACAACCATGAAAGGAATTGAGTGGCATGCTTTGGTCTTATTCCGTGCTTGAGTAAGTTCAGCTCCATCAAATAAATGTTCTTCCATCCTTGAAATGTGGGGTGAATATGTTCAAAAATCTTGTTGTTTCTAGAAATCCAGATAGCCCAGGAGTTGAGTATTATTATGTCCATGAAGAAAGGTAGTCTCATATTTTCTTTGATGTCCTGGAAGGCCTCTAAGACAGATAAATCTTGGGATGTAGTGGGACAAATGTGATCCTAGCATCTCTTAGCAAAGGGGCATCCCCAAAATAGGTGATGCAAAATTTCCTCCTGCTGGCATCCAGTGAGTGCACAGTTATAGTCTTCTAGCACAAATGTTTTCCTTCTTAGTAGATTTCTTGTATTGAGTCTGTCATGTAATTGCATCCAGAAGAACATTTTATGTTTTGGTTGGCAAGAGGAATTCTAGATCCAATTGAAGTGTGTGTGTGTGTGTGTGGGTGGGGGCGGGGTGGTTTGCTTGTAACCAATCATAACATTGTCAGCCTTGGCCGAAGAAAAGTGCTCATTACCCCAGATATAGCTCCATGTGTCTATCAAATTCTGGTACTGTAAATTGCCTCATAGTGTAGCACATATCGTCAAGCTATAAAATTTTTTCATGTGCCTCCATTGACAGAGGTAGGTGAAATAGGTCTTCTAGATATTCTGTGCCAATGACCTGTTGCACAGTCAGACTGTGATTAATCACAAAAGAGAAAAGATGGGGGAATTTATGCTGCATAAGTTCCTCCCCATAAATCATTCCAGAAATAAGCACTTCTACCATCTCCCAAATTGCACCTTGCTAGAGCTTTGTATTGTTGAATTAAATGCAAGTTTTCCTTCCACCAGAAAGACCCCACTAGCTCATCTCCTCGCAACTTCTTTTCAGAGTAGTGTGTTTCCCAAATCAATTGCACCCATGGGATTTCATGTCTGTTATAGAATTTGTGCAAGTTTTTCATAAGTAGTGCCTTGTTCTATGTGAAAATATCCATGACTCCCAGCCCTCCCTGATTCTTTGGCCAATAAACAATGGTCCATTTCACTAGGGCAGGTCTATGATCCTCCATATTTGGGCCTCTCAATAGGCAATGTCTGAAGTATTTTAAGATCTGCCGCTTCATGGTAACTGGTACATCCAAACAGCTCATGAAGAAAATTGTGAGTGATGCTAGAACAGATTTAACCATTAACAATCTACCTGCATAGGTCATAAATGTGGCAATACCAGCCAGCCTTTTTGCAACTCTATTAACCATTGGGAGACATTATTCCACCGTTGTCTTGTGTAATCCTAAAGGTAGCCCAAGGTAAGTGAATGGAAATGGCCCATCTGACAATTGAGAGTTCCAGCAAAGACTTGAGCCCTCTCCTTTTGAATATTAATAGGTACCATGATGGACTTCTGATAATTTACCTTGAGACCAACGACAGATGCAAAAGTTTTTAGGATATCTTTAAGACAGATCAGTTGTCTGGAATCAGCTTGCATTATCAGCAAGGTGTCATCTGCATACTGGACAATTGGAAAATCAGGGCAGGAGTTAATTTGTAGAGGTGCATGAATGAGGCCTAGTCCCATTGCTTTATTGATGACTGATTGTAGAAGGTCTGCAACAATGACAAACAACAGTGGGGATAGAGGATCTCCTTGTGGTACTCCCCTTCTCCAGTAATTTTTTTACCTGGCACTCCATTCAGCATCACAACAGTTGAAGCAGAGTTAAAGATCATTTGTATCCATGAGATCCACTTATTACCACAACCTTTGCTCTGACGATGTCAATAATTGCTTGATGTTCAATGGTAACAAATGCTTTTTCAAAATCTAGCTTTAGCACGAGCAATTCTTCTCTAGATTTAAGACATTGATGAACATATTCATAAGACCACCCCAAACAATCTTGAATAACCATGTCTTTCAGAAAACCATATTGGTTGATGTGTATCATCTGAAGAATAACCTTTTGCAATCTATTTGCGAGTAATTTAGTGATGATCTTAAGCACCCCATTAAGCAAAGAAATTGGTTTGAAATCACTAAGAGTGATGGGAGCATTATTCTTGGGGATTAGAGTGATATATGAAGTGTTGATGCTCACAAGAGAAATATTACTTCCATGGAAGGCATGAACCAATTTTCTAACATTAGCACCTATAATATCCCAGCACGCTTTTAAAAACTCATTATTGAATCCATCTGGCCGAGGAGATTTGTCAGTAGGCAGCTCCTTAACAACATTGTTGATTTCCTCATCTGAAAATGGTTGCTCAATATCTCTGAAAATCTCTGGGTTTATCTGGATACCAAGAAGGTTTTGCAAATCAAAATGCATTGTGTGTCCCTCAGATTTACCTAATCTCTTTTTGAAGGATTCCTAGAGTATGCCAGCCTTGCCAGCATGATCTGTTATTTCAATGTGATCATCATTAAGGAGCATATCAATTTTGTTATGCCTGTAATTAATGGATGCTCTTGTATGGAAAAACTTTCTATTTTCATCTCCAAATTTTACTCCTTTAAATTTTCCTCTTTGCTTCCAGTATATTTTCTGGTTCTTCAGAATAGTCAACAAGTGTTCTTTATGTAAAGCTCTACAATTCGACTCCATTGTGTCCAATCTTCTAAATTCCTCAAAGAAATCCAAGAGAAAGATGCATTCATTAATGTTTGCAATCTGCTTCTTAAGGCTTGTCAAGATTTTTGCCCACAATTTTAAACCCCTCCTTAGATTCTTGAATTTTGCATTGATTATTTTAGCAGGATTTGTGTAACCCACAGGAATGTCCTAGACTGCTTTTACCACCTCCTTAAAAGAGTTGTGTTTCAGCCAGTAGTTTTCAAATCTAAACACTTTCACTTTAGCTATTGAAGTGCCCACCTTAATCAAATAGGGCAGATAGTCAGAAATAGGCTTTGCAAGGGGAAGAGCAATAGTGTCTGTGTACGAAATCATCCAGGAAGCAGAAGTAAAAAACTAGTCAAGCTTTTCTAGAAGTGGGTTTTCCTGCATGTTACTCCAACTGAATTGCCTCCCTTTTAAAGGTAATTCTGACAAACCCAGGTTATTGATAGCTTCATTAAAAAGAAGCATTTGATTCACATCCCCCTGGTTTGTTTCTGTCACTTGGAGATCTGATAAAGTTGAAGTCACCCATCACTATCCGATCCACCTCAGGGGGCATTTGAATGTTACTGAACCAGTTTAAAAATTCAGCTTTATCTTCCTGATTACTAGGACCATAGATGTTTGTCAAAACCCAAGACTGGTTGGAGGTGTTGCAAATAAATTTCCCTGAGAGAGAACCTGTTCTGGAACAAAACTTTTCCTTGGAAGAGAGAACCCACCCAAGCAATAATGAGTCTGCGAGAGGCCCCAACAGAAGGCAAGTATTCAAATTTATTAAATCCATGTGGGAAACATTATGGACATAAGCCAGGTCAAACACTTCTCTTTTTGTCTCCTGTAAACAAATAATCCCAGCTACACTTTCCTCAACCTTTTGCTTTAAAGCTAACCATTTTGCTTCTGCATTGATAACGCTAATGTTCCAGTTCAAAATGTTCCAAGATCTGTTATTAATCATAATGTAACATCTTAGATAGTATTTTACTGTCAATAAAGACCACCCCTTGATAGATCACAACAAAACAGAGTGTGGACCCGAATTTATGCTGGCTGTAACACAGAACCTATATAAATCCAGGTTTCCAAATCAACTTCTTACATATCTCCCATATATAGAGTTCATTACAACAAAAGCAACAAAGTATGCATAGATAGGTGCCAAGAAAGTACAAAACAAAACGCATCTGACTGTACTTAAAGCCCATAGTCTGGAACACTATCTTAGGAACATTCTTCCTAAGATTCCTGGCTTTCCAGCCACAAAATATAGATTTGGGACTAATCATTCTGCACTAGTGTTGAAATTGTTGCTCTCCTTGGCCTTGGAACTCTTGGCCTCCCCATCTGACTCCTTGCTTTTGGCCCTCTTGGCCAGGTTTTCTTGTGTGTGTTTTTCTTTTGAGCATCATGCCTACATTTTTAGAAGCAAAATCTTGTCATATTGGCAGTAGTGTAATCCATTTGTCATGAAATGCCTTGTATTGACAAGAACAAGCTTGCAAAGTGACCTACTCGTTGTTTGCTGTTTTTAGAGACTTCGTAGTCTCAAACTGTTATATTATGTTGCGATGTTTACTTGATGCTACTATCAAATCTATGCATAATATGTAGACGTTCAGTGATCATGTTTTAATGAACATGTTATGCTCTATCCATCCATGCTCTTGTTTGCATTTATAGCCTACTGTAGCTTGTCATTTTCATGCTCTCAAATTGCTTAAAAATGTTGTTGTCAGTCTATTAATAGTAAGTTCATTTTTGCAAAGTGGATAGTTAGTGTTCTATGCATCCTATGACCATATTATTGACATGAATAGATGAAAAACATGCCATCTTTGTTGGAAATATGCCCTAGAGGCAATAATAAAAGTATTATTATATTTCATTGTTCATTATAATTGTCTTTTATTCATGCTATAACTGTATTATCCGGAAATCGTAATACACGTGTGAATACATAGACCTCAATATGTCCCTAGTGAGCCTCTAGTTGACTAGCTCGTTGTGATCAACAGATAGTCATGATTTCCTGGCTATGGACATTGGATGTCGTTGATAACGGGATCACATCATTATGAGAATGATGTGATGGACAAGACCCAATCCTAAGCATAGCACAAAGGTCGTTTAGTTCGTTTGCTAGAGCTTTGCCAATGTCAAGTATCTCTTCCTTAGACCATGATATCGTGTAACTCCCGGATACCGTAGGAGTGCCTTGGGTGTATCAAACGTCACAACGTAACTGGGTGAATATAAAGGTGCATTACAGGTATCTCCGAAAGTAGTTGTTGGGTTGACACGGATCGAGACTGGGATTTTGTCACTCCGTATGACGGAGAGGTATCTCTGGGCCCACTCGGTAATGCATCATCATAATGAGCTCAAGGTGACCAAAGTGTTGGCCACGGGATCATGCATTACGGCACGAGTAAAGTGACTTGCCGGTAACGAGACTGAACAAGGTATTGGGATACCGACGATCGAGTCTCGGGCAAGTAACGTACCGATTGACAAAGGGAATTGTATACAGGGTTTGATCGAATCCTCGACATCGTGGTTCATCCGATGACAACTTCGAGAAGCATGTGGGAGCCAACATGGGTATCCAGATCCCGCTGTTTGTTATTGACCGGAGAACGTCTCGGTCATGTCTACATGTCTCCCGAACCCGTAGGGTCTACACACTTAAGGTTCGATGACGCTAGGGTTATAAAGGAAGTTTGTATGTGGTTACTGAATGTTGTTTGGAGTCCCGGATGAGATCCCGGACGTCATGAGGAGTTCCGGAATGGTCCGGAGGTAAAGATTTATATATGGGAAGTCCTATTTTGGCCACCGGAAAATGTTCGGGATTTTTCGGTATTGTACCAGGAAGGTTCTAGAAGGTTCCGGAGTGGGGCTCACCTGCATGGGGGGACCCACATGAACGTGAGTAGTAGGGGAAAGGCCCCACACCCCTGGTCAAGGCACACCAAGATCCCCCCTTAGAAGGAATAAGATCATATCCCGAAGGGATAAGATCAAGATCCCTAAAAAGGGGGGATAACAATCGGTGGGGAAGGAAATGATGGGATTTCTTTCCTCCCACCTTGGCCAATGCCCCAATGGACTTGGAGGGCAAGAAACCAGCCCCTCCACCCCTATATATAGTGGGGAGGCGCATGGGAGCTTAACACAAGCCAAGGCGCAGCCCCTCCCCTCCCCAACACCTCTCCTCCTCCGTATATGCTTGGCGAAGCCCTGTCAGAGTACTGCTGCACCAACTACACCATGCCGTCGTGCTGCCGTTGGAGCAATCTTCCTCAACCTCTCCTTCCCCCTTGCTGGATCAAGAAGGAGGAGACGTCTCCCGTCCCGTACGTGTGTTGAACGCGGAGGTGATGTCCGTTCAGCACTTGGACATCGGTGATCTGAATCACGTTCGAGTACCACTCCATCATCACCATCCCCTTGGCTAGCTTCCGCTCGTGATCTACAAGTGGTATGTAGATGCAAACTCTCTCCCTTGACTCGTTGCTTAGATGAACTCATAGATGGATCTTGGTGAAACCGTAAGAAAAATTTTAATTTTCTGCAACGTTCCCCAAGAGTGGCATCATGAGCTAGGTCTATGCGTAGTTCTCTTTGCACGAGTAGAACACAATTTTGTTGTGGGCGTGGATCTTGTCATCTTACTTGCCTCTACTAGTCTTTTCTTGCTTCGGCGGTATTGTGGGATGAAGCGGCCCGGACCAACCTTACACGTACGCTTACGTGAGACCGGTTCCACCGACTAACATGCACTAGTTGCATAAGGTGGCTGGCGGGTGTCTGTCTCTCCCACTTTAGTTGGAGCGGATTCGATGAAAAGGGCCCTTATGAAGGGTAAATAGAAGTTGACAAAATCACGTTGTGGTTATTCGTAGGTAAGAAAACGTTCTTGCTAGAACCCAATTGCAGCCACGTAAAAGATGCAACAACAATTAGAGGACGTCTAACTTGTTTTTGCAGCGATTGATCATGTGATGTGATATGGCCAGAAGTTGTGATGAATGATGAATTGTGATGTATGAGATCATGTTCTTTGTAATAGGATTCACGACTTGCATGTCGATGGGTATGACAACCGGCAGGAGCCATAGGAGTTGTCTTTATTTTTTGTATGACCTGCGTGTCATTGAAGAACGCCATGTAACTCACTTTACTTTATTGCTAAACGCGTTAGCCATAGAAGTAGAAATAGTCGTTGGCATGACAATTTCATGAAGACACGATGATGGAGATCATGATGATGGAGATCATGGTGTCAAGCCGGTGACAAGATGATCATGGAGCCCCGAAGATGAAGATCAATGGAGCTATATGATATTGGCCATATCATGTCACAACTATATAATTGCATGTGATGTTTATTATGTTTATGCATCTTGTTTACTTAGGACGACGGTAGTAAATAAGATGATCCCTTACAAAAAATTTCAAGAAGTGTTCTCCCCTAACTGTGCACCGTTGCTACAGTTCGTCGCTTCTAAGCACCACGTGATGATCGGGTGTGATGGATTCTTACGTTCACATACAACGGGTGTAAGACAGTTTTACACAGCGAAAACACTTAGGGTTAACTTGATGAGCCTAGCATGTGCAGACATGGCCTCGGAACACGGAGACCAAAAGGTCGAACACGAGTCGTATGGAAGATACGATCAACATGAGAATGTTCACCGACGATGACTAGTCCGTCTCACGTGATGATCGGACACGGCCTAGTCGACTCGGATCGTGTAACACTTAGATGACTAAAGGGATGTTTAATCTGAGTGGGAGTTCATAATTTGATTAGAACTTAAATATCATGAACTTAGTCTAAAACCTTTGCAAATATGTCTTGTAGATCAAATGGCCAACGCTCATGTCAACATGAACTTCAACGCGTTCCTAGAGAAAACCAAGCTGAAAGATGATGGCAGCAACTATGCGGACTGGGTCCGAAACCTGAGGATCATCCTCATAGCTGCCAGGAAACAATATGTCCTAGAAGGACCGCTAGGTGACACTCCCGTACCAGAGAACCAAGACATTATGAATGCTTGGCAAACTCGCGCTGATGATTACTCCCTCGTTCAGTGCAGCATGCTTTACAGCTTAGAACCGGGGCTCCAAAAGCGTTTTGAGCATCACGGAGCATATGAGATGTTCGAAGAGCTGAAACTAGTTTTCCAAGCTCATGCCCGGGTCGAGAGATATGATGTCTCTGACAAGTTCTACAGTTGTAAGATGGAGGAAAACAGTTTTGTCAGTGAGCACATCCTGAAGATGTCTGGGTTGCACAACCGTATGACCCAGCTCAACATTAACCTCCCAGATGAGGCGGTCATTGACAGAATCCTCCAGTCGCTCCCACCAAGCTACAAGAGCTTTGTGATGAACTACAACATGCAGGGGATGGAAAAGACCATTCCTGAAGTGTTCTCGATGCTGAAGTCAGCAGAGGCTGAAATCAAGAAAGAACATCAAGTGTTGATGGTCAATAAGATCACTAAGTTCAAGAAGGGCAAGGGTAAGAAGAACTTCATGAAGGACGGCAAGGAGGTTGCCGCGCCTGGTAAGCCAGTTACCAGGAAGAAGTCAAAGAATGGACCCAAGCCTGAGACTGAGTGCTTTTATTGCAAGGGGAAGGGTCACTGGAAGCGGAACTGCCCCAAATACTTAGCGGATAAGAAGGCCGGCAACACCAAAGGTATATTTGATATACATGTAATTGATGTGTACCTAACCAGCACTCGTAGTAACTCCTGGGTATTTGATACCAGTGCCGTTGCTCATATTTGTAACTCACAGCAGGAGCTGCGGAATAAACGGAGACTGGCGAAGGACGAGGTGACGATGCGCGTCGGGAATGGTTCCAGAGTCGATGTGATCGCCGTCGGCACGCTGCCTCTACATTTACCTATGGGATTAGTTTTGAACCTTAATAATTGTTATTTAGTGCCAAGTTTGAGCATGAACATTGTATCTGGATCTCGTTTAATACGAGATGGCTACTCATTTAAGTCCGAGAATAATGGTTGTTCGATTTATATGAGAGATATGTTTTATGGTCATGCTCCGATGGTCGATGGTTTATTCTTAATGAATCTCGAGCGTAATATTACACATGTTCATAGTGTAGATGCCAAAAGATGTAAAGTTGATAATGATAGTCCCACATACTTGTGGCACTGCCGCCTTGGTCACATTGGTGTCAAGCGCATGAAGAAGCTCCATGCCGATGGACTTTTAGAGTCTCTTGATTATGAATCGTTTGACACATGCGAACCATGCCTCATGGGCAAGATGACCAAGACTCCGTTCTCCGGAACAATGGAGCGAGCAACCAACTTATTGGAAATCATACATACCGATGTGTGCGGTCCAATAAGCGTTGAGGCTCGCGGAGGATATCGTTATGTTCTCACTCTCACTGATGACTTAAGTAGATATGGGTATGTCTACTTAATGAAACACAAGTCTGAGACCTTTGAAAAGTTCAAGGAATTTCAGAATGAGGTGGAGAATCAACGTGACCGAAAAATAAAGTGCCTACGATCAGATCGTGGAGGAGAATATTTAAGTCACGAATTTGGCACACACTTAAGGAAATGTGGAATCGTTTCACAACTCACGCCGCCTGGAACACCTCAGCGAAACGGTGTGTTCGAACGTCGTAATCGCACTCTATTGGATATGGTGCGGTCTATGATGTCTCTTACTGATTTACCGCTATCATTTTGGGGATACGCTCTAAAGACAGCTACATTCACTTTAAATAGGGCACCGTCTAAATCCGTTGAGACGACACCGTATGAATTATGGTTTGGGAAGAAACCTAAGCTGTCATTTCTAAAAGTTTGGGGATGCGATGCTTATGTCAAGAAACTTCAACCTGAAAAGCTCGAACCCAAGTCGGAAAAATGCGTCTTCATAGGATACCCTAAGGAAACTGTCGGGTATACCTTCTACTTAAGATCCGAGGGCAAAATCTTTGTTGCCAAGAACGGATGCTTTCTGGAAAAAGAGTTTCTCTCGAAAGAAGTAAGTGGGAGGAAAGTAGAACTCGATGAAGTACTACCTCTCGAACGGGAAAGTGGTGCAGCTCAGGAAAATGTTCCTGTGATGCCCACACCAATCGAAGAGGAAACAATGATGATGATCAAGGTACTTTGGATCAAGTTGCTACTGAACTTCGTAGGTCCACAAGGACACGTTCCGCACCAGAGTGGTACGGCAACCCTGTCCTGGAAATCATGTTGTTAGACAACGGTGAACCTTCGAACTATGAAGAAGCGATGGCGGGCCTAGATTCCAACAAATGGCTTGAAGCCATGAAATCCGAGATAGAATCCATGTATGAAAACAAAGTATGGACTTTGACAGACTTGCCCGATGATCGGCGAGCGATAGAAAACAAATGGATCTTTAAGAAGAAGACAGACGCGGATGGTAATGTCACCATCTATAAAGCTCGACTTGTCGCTAAGGGTTATCGACAGGTTCAAGGGATTGACTACGACGAACCATTCTCTCCCGTAGCGAAGCTAAAGTCCGTCCGAATCATGTTAGCAATTGCCGCATACTATGATTATGAGATATGGCAGATGGACGTCAAAACAGCATTCCTTAACGGGCATCTTAAGGAAGAACTGTATATGATGCAGCCGGAAGGTTTTGTCGATCCTAAGAACGCTAACAAAGTATGCAAGCTCCAGCGATCCATTTATGGGCTGGTGCAAGCATCTCGGAGTTGGAATATTCGCGTTGATGAGATGATCAAAGCGTTTGGGTTTATGCAGACTTATGGAGAAGCCTGCGTTTACAAGAAAGTGAGTGGGAGCTCTGTAGCATTTCTCATATTATATGTAGATGACATACTCTTGATGGGAAATAATATAGAATTTCTGGACAGCATTAAGGCCTACTTGAATAAGTGTTTTTCAATGAAGGACCTTGGAGAAGCTGCTTATATATTAGGCATCAAGATCTATAGAGATAGATCGAGACGCCTCATAGGTCTTTCACAAAGCACATACCTTGATAAGATTTTGAAGTGGTTCAAAATGGATCAGTCCAAGAAGGGGTTCTTGCCTATGTTACAAGGTGTGAGATTGAGCTCGGCTCAGTCACCGACCACGGCAAAAGATAAAGAAGAGATGAGTGTCATCCCCTATGCTTCAGCCATAGGATCTATTATGTATGCCATGCTGTGTACCAGACCTGATGTAAACCTTGCCGTGAGTTTGGTAGCTAGATACCAAAGTAATCCCGGCAAGGAACACTGGACAGCAGTCAAGAATATCCTGAAGTACCTGAAAAGGACAAAGGACATGTTTCTCGTTTATGGAGGAGACGAAGAGCTTGTCGTAAAGGGTTACGTCGACGCTAGCTTCGACTCAGATCCGGATGACTCTAAGTCACAAACCGGATACGTGTATATGTTGAATGGTGGAGCAGTAAGCTGGTGCAGCTGCAAGCAGAGCGTCGTGGCGGGATCTACGTGTGAAGCGGAGTACATGGCAGCCTCGGAGGCAGCGCATGAAGCGATTTGGGTGAAGGAGTTCATCACCGACCTAGGAGTCATACCCAATGCGTCGGGGCCAATCAAACTCTTCTGTGACAACACTGGAGCTATTGCCCTTGCCAAGGAGCCCAGGTTTCACAAGAAGACCAGGCACATCAAGCGTCGTTTCAACTCCATCCGTGAAAATGTTCAAGATGGAGACATAGAAATTTGCAAAGTACATACGGATCTGAATGTCGCAGATCCGTTGACTAAACCTCTCTCGCGAGCTAAACATGATCAACACCAGAACTCTATGGGTGTTCGATTCATCACAATGTAACTAGATTGGTGACTCTAGTGCAAGTGGGAGACTGTTGGAAATATGCCCTAGAGGCAATAATAAAAGTATTATTATATTTCATTGTTCATGATAATTGTCTTTTATTCATGCTATAACTGTATTATCCGGAAATCGTAATACACGTGTGAATACATAGACCTCAATATGTCCCTAGTGAGCCTCTAGTTGACTAGCTCGTTGTGATCAACAGATAGTCATGATTTCCTGGCTATGGACATTGGATGTCGTTGATAACGGGATCACATCATTAGGAGAATGATGTGATGGACAAGACCCAATCCTAAGCATAGCACAAAGGTCGTTTAGTTCGTTTGCTAGAGCTTTGCCAATGTCAAGTATCTCTTCCTTAGACCATGAGATCGTGTAACTCCCGGATACCGTAGGAGTGCCTTGGGTGTATCAAACGTCACAACGTAACTGGGTGACTATAAAGGTGCATTACAGGTATCTCCGAAAGTAGCTGTTGGGTTGACACGGATCGAGACTGGGATTTGTCACTCCGTATGACGGAGAGGTATCTCTGGGCCCACTCGGTAATGCATCATCATAATGAGCTCAAGGTGACCAAAGTGTTGGCCACGAGATCATGCATTACGGTACGAGTAAAGTGACTTGCCGGTAACGAGACTGAACAAGGTATTGGGATACCGACGATCGAGTCTCGGGCAAGTAACGTACCGATTGACAAAGGGAATTGTATACAGGGTTTGATCGAATCCTCGACATCGTGGTTCATCCGATGACAACATCGAGAAGCATGTGGGAGCCAACATGGGTATCCAGATCCCGCTGTTGGTTATTGACCGGAGAACGTCTCGGTCATGTCTACATGTCTCCCGAACCCGTAGGGTCTACACACTTAAGGTTCGATGACGCTAGGGTTATAAAGGAAGTTTGTATGTGGTTACCGAATGTTGTTCGGAGTCCCGGATGAGATCCCGGACGTCACGAGGAGTTCCGGAATGGTCCGGAGGTAAAGATTTATATATGGGAAGTCCTATTTTGGCCACCGGAAAATGTTCGGGATTTTTCGGTATTGTACCGGAAGGTTCTAGAAGGTTCCGGAGTGGGGCCCACCTGCATGGGGGGACCCACATGAACGTGAGTAGTGGGGGAAAGGCCCCACACCCCTGGTCAAGGCGCACCAAGATCCCCCCTTAGAAGGAATAAGATCATATCCCGAAGGGATAAGATCAAGATCCCTAAAAAGGGGGGATAACAATCGGTGGGGAAGGAAATGATGGGATTTCTTTCCTCCCACCTTGGCCAACGCCCCAATGGACTTGGAGGGCAAGAAACCAGCCCCTCCACCCCTATATATAGTGGGGAGGCGCATGGGAGCTTAACACAAGCCAAGGCGCAGCCCCTCCCCTCCCCAACACCTCTCCTCCTCCGTATATGCTTGGCGAAGCCCTGTCGGAGTACTGCTGCACCAACTACACCACGCCGTCGTGCTGCCGTTGGAGCAATCTTCCTCAACCTCTCCTTCCCCCTTGCTGGATCAAGAAGGAGGAGATGTCTCCCGTCCCGTACGTGTGTTGAACGCGGAGGTGCTGTCCGTTCAGCACTTGGACATCGGTGATCTGAATCACGTTCGAGTACCACTCCATCATCACCATCCCCTTGGCTAGCTTCCGCTCGTGATCTAAAAGTGGTATGTAGATGCAAACTATCTCCCTTGACTCGTTGCTTAGATGAACTCATAGATGGATCTTGGTGAAACCGTAAGAAAAATTTTAATTTTCTGCAACGTTCCCCAACAATCTTACTGTTGGTTGTATTTTCATGCCATGATATGTTGTGTGCTGAGTTAAACAAGCTTGCAAACATGCATACATAATTCTATTTCTGCCAGGTCCAGTAAATTCCACTGTCTAAAAATTTGTTATCATTTGCAATCTTGCCATGATGTTTTAAACATGTTCTAGGGGTTTTCAACAGTATATCATTAATCATGTTTTGTTAAGGGTATTTAGTAATTGCTTGACATGCTCTTTGATGCCATGAAATGTTCCTGTAGCATATACTTTTGTTGTCTCAAAGTATGCATCATGAATCTGTTTTCTGTCAAACTCTTTTTCACCGAGTCTGAGAATCTGTTATGACTTGCCTACTTGTCTTGACGAATGCTATTGATCTAGAGGTTATATGGAGATACTTAGTAATAATGTTTTTCCATGTTTAACCTTTACTTTAGTTTCATGCTTTTGTTTACCTTGTTCTTGCAATGTAGCATCATTGTTTTATGTCTCCCACATGTCAACATGTTATTTCTGCTCGCATGTATGCCCTGTTTTTCATTAAGTCATAATTTGTGTTATAAGTTGCCTTTTGCTTTGATCATGTTGGATTAATCTTGATGCCTATGAACCTGAACCGTAATGATATTTCAAGTATGTAATCTGTACTTGAAGTGCATATCAAGTGTGTGCTCATGTGTTTCCTGTATCATGTTGTTTTCTTGATTGCAAAGTGCCTAGTTGCTGTTTAGACAGTTTGTTATATCTTGTTTCGTGTGTATGTGTTGATCCGTTGTTCCATTTTGCCCATGTCCTATATGAAACTTTCTTGGTTTTGCATGTAGTTTCATCATGTCATGTTGCATCCTTGATTTGAGTATGTGTGCTTGATGTTTGAATGCATTTTGCATCAATGCGATGTTTAGCTTGTGTTGCTCATATATTCTAGGCCGTAGCTCCGAATTAAATGAACTTTATATGTAACTTGACTAGAGAAACGTGTAGATCATCTTGGTGCATTTTAACTTGTTGTTTCACAACTTCAACATAATGTTTTGTTCAGTTCAGTACCAAATTCTGGGGAGTTTCCGGAATGGTTGTATGTTGTTTCCGGCCTCATTTAAACTTGCTTTGATGTGGGGTTCTTGTATGCATCTTCTCTTGCCATGAGTAGCATCATGTAGCCTTGTCATGCATCGTACTTGGTTGAGCATCATGTCTTGTTTATGTGTTGTGTGTTTACCATGTTGTTTGCTTCTTTTCGGGTGTGCTTCTTCTGGATAGTTCCTGTTTCGTTGCGATCGTGAGGATTGATTCTTCTACGCTTGGTTCGTCTACGCCTGTTCTTCTTCATCGACTCGATCTTTTTCCTAATGAGACTTTAGGGAAGATGACCGTTACCATGGATACCACTACTATCTTTGCTTTGCTAGTTGTCTCGATGCTATCATTATGTCGCGCTACCTACCACTTGTTTATCAAGCCTCCCAAATTGCCATGTTAGCCTCTAACCTTTTCATCCTTACTAGCAAATCATTGTTTGGCTATGTTACCACTTTCTTCAGACCCTCTTATAGCATTGCTAGTTGCAGGTGCAGTTGCCGTTTGTTCCATGTTGGGACATGGTTATCTTGGAATATCACAATATCTGTTATCTAATTAATGCATCCATATACTTCGTAAAGGGTGGAAGGCTCGGCCTTTTGGCTGGTGTTTTGTTCAACTCTTGCCTCCCTAGTTTCCATCATGTCGGTGTCATGTTCCTTGATTTTTCGTTCCTAACATAGTCGGGGTTTATGGGCCCCCTTAACAGTTCGCTTTGAATAAAACTCTTCCACCAATGCCCAACATTGGTTTTAACATTTGCCAACATAATAATACTGATAATTAATCAATTTGCATAGGGGGTCGCGTCCTCGAGGATTCTTCATTCAACATAGTATAGGGTGGGCCAGTGCTGATGGTGCTGGTCCGAAACGGGTAGACTGCGGGGCCACCACAGGGAAACTCGAGGTCTGGTTTTACTCGTAGGATGTCCCGTCTGATCGTGGCCTGAGACAAGATACACACGGCTACTATCAGGGTGTTGGCACGCCTAGAGGTCTTGCTGTTTTCTTACCATTGTCGAAATGTCTTGTGAACCGGGATTCCGAGTTTGATCGGGTTGTTTCGGGAGGATGATTTTCCTCCGTTGGTCGTGAGAGTTTGTGATGGACTAAGTTGGGACACCCTTGTAGTGTTTTATCTTTCAAAAGCCATGCCCGCAGTTATGTGGCAAATGGGAATTTTGAATATCTAGTTGTAGAGAACTTGACACCAGATCCGAATTAAAATGCACCAACCGTGTGCATAATCGTGACTGTCTCTTTTCAAGCGAGCTCGAGAAGAGAACACGGTGGGGTTATGTTTGACTCGTAAGTAGTTCAGGATCACTTATTGATCATTACTAGTTGGCGACCGTTTGCGTAGTTTCTCATGTTACTCTTGTACTTGTAACTTAGCCACCATACAATGCTTAGTGCCGCTGCAGCCTCACCACTTACCCATCCCATATTCATTAAGCTTCGCTAGTCTTGTTACACATGGTGATGGGATTGCTGAGTCCTTGTGGCTCACAAATTACTACAAACAGTTGCATGTACAGGTAATGCGATAATCCGACGTGAGAGCGTTGCTTGCCTGTTTTCGAGTTCCTCTGCTTCTTCTTCGTTCAAGGGATAAGTTCCTGGTCGGTAGCCTGGGCTAGCAGGGTGGATGCCGTTTGAGTTTTTGTTTGAGTTTCGTCTGTAGTCAGATGTTGCTGTCATGTATAATGTATTCTTTGGGAAATTGTATGCTTTTGTATGTATCCCCAACTGTTGTGTAATGGTACAATGTAATGATATCCACCTTGCAAAAGTGTCTTCAATATGCGGCTCTATCCTTGGTGGGACCTTCGAGTTCCTCTCGGATAGGATCACATATTAGGCGTGAGATGAAATTGGCGGCCATCTCTCTTGGGAACAATTCCTTTGATATCACCAGTGTGAAATTGCAAAGGATCTGTGGGACGTCCTCGAGAAGATCAATGAAGGTGTTTCAACTCAGAAAGAAGCTCGAACTGATATTCTTCGAGCGAAGTTCAATCGTTTCAAGTGTGCTAGAAATGAGAGCTATCAACAAACCTTCGACCGCCTTAGTGACATAGAAAATGAACTTCAAGGACTCGGCGCCAAAGACATCACTGACCATGAAGTTGTGAAGGAGCTGCTTCGATCACTTGACTCTTCATTTGACACACTTGTTCTAATGATTCGTGAGCGTCCTAATTTCAAAGATCTCAACTCTATTGACGTCATGGAGAGATTGAACACTCACGAGGAAAAGGAATAAGAGAAACGAGATCTGTATGGCTCAAGCTTACGCGAGAATCATGCTCTCAAGGCAGTAGCTGATTCCTCCTCTGATGGAAATACCAAAGAAGATTTTGATGATCTAGAAAGACTTAGTAAAGATCTCGCAGTAATCACTAAAAGATTCCAATGCTTCCACAAGAAGAGCCAGTTTCAGAAAAGAAGTTCAAGCAACTATGGGGGTTCTAAATCTTCAAAACCCGCTGGAGAATACACCTGGTTCAAGTGCAAAAATCCTGGACATTTCATTTCACACTGCCCTCTCTGGGAAGTAGAAATCCATGATAGTGGGAGATATGATTCAGGCAATTATCGAGGCAAAAGTAAGGGCAAGAACTATGACTCCGATGATGAGAAGAAGACAAAGAAATTCTTCAAGAAGAAGGACAACTCCGCATCAAAATCTTCATCAAGGTCCTCATCGAGAAATCCTTCCAAGTCCTCCTCCAACTGCAAGAATACCTCTCGCAAGGCCAAGGCCTACATAGGCAAGGAAATGGACTCTGAGGAAGAAGAATCATCTGATTCTGAAGAAGAAGAATACAAGGAGGATTCCCACTCCAGGATGGCAGGCATAGCATGTGCCTCCCTCGCTATGAAAAAATTATTCGGAAATCCATTAGGCGACGACGAATCTCCTGCCTACTGCTGTCGGGGTACACAAACAGGGGTGTATGTTTTCCCCTGACTTGTGCACGGACGACAAGCCACCGACTCGGAAGCTCTTGACATCCAAGACAAGGCCAAGCTGAAGAGAGAGCTCTTTGAGAAATCAAAGGGAAAAATCCAGAAGAGCAAGACAAGCCGAAGGAGGAAGATACCACCAAGAGAAACCTCCCTTGCCTGAAAGGCGAGCCTAGCAAGGTCGAGGTTCTCCCGAAAGCAAGACCCAGGGTTGTCCCGAGAAGCTTGCTGGGGATGCTGAGGGTGGACTACCCCGCCAAGGCTCCACTATTCCACCTCACAGCAAAGCAAGTCATCGATCGGTGCGGTGTCAAGCCCCAAGTGACTAGGTGGCTGTTATTCGGCACGTGGCAGCCACTTCCTTTGGAAATCACCTCTGAATGACACCCGTTTAGTGGTGTGTCATGCAGGCAGGCGAGAAGGTGGTCGAGCAAGCCTGGCAAGGCTTGCTGAGCATGCCATGATGTGACACTAAGTGGTGCATTTACTGCGCTATGTTCTGCCTGCAGTGTTAGTATGATAGCACTATTCACTATCTAATCATTGCACAATGACTGATTTGCCTCTGTGGTGACCCCTTGATCTATAAAAGGTGGCCATGGCAACCATAGAAAGGATTCGGACCCCTGTATACTCATACACGCGTAGCTGCTCATGTCCTGAGGCATCCCTGCCTGGCAAGACCGCTGCGTCTCCACCACAATCCACCAAAGCAGGAGTAGGGTTTTACGCCTCGCGACGACCCGAACCTGGGTAAAACTGCCTGTGTGATCTCTGCCCTGCTGTGCTACGCTCTCTGCTCTTTGTGCAATGTGTCCACCTCCCCCGCCGAACCACAAGGGGATGATGTCCCCATAGGTGGTCGTGGTTTCCCACGACATCTTTGGCGCGCTAGGTAGGGGGATGCGCTTGTGCGAGCCAGAGAGTGTACGCAGCGCACCAGCTTCATCATCGCTTTTCCATCAGTGCCTTCATGATCCGTGTCACCTAAAAGGAGGCGGGGGATGGTGGAGCGGAAAGTGGGAGTGGTATCGCTTCCCCGCTTACCATTTCATGTCGTCATAGCTTTTCTCCTCCGCGGCGTAGCAGTGGTAGGAACTAGAAACGATGGCGGCGCGATGACCCCAGATGGTTCAGGCAGTGTGGTTGCAACGCGAGCCCCATTCGGGAAGAGGAGCAAGGTGTATAGGTACAAGGTTTCTCTCTCCACCTCTCTCATTTACTAACAGTCGAGGTACCCTAGGTTTAGCATCGTCAATGTTGACGAGCCCTCGCGATACTCGGTCCAACATTTACCCTACTTAGGGAAACCCTAAGTAGAACGTTGGTGCGAGTCCATTGATGAACACCCCGACAAGTAGGCTCCAGCAGGGCCGTCCGTGTTGCTAGTCGCCGTCAGACTGTTTGAAAAGTGTAAAGAGGGGGAGAGAGGAACTGGTCGTGCCTTACATCGCGTCCTGATGCCCGCAAGATACATACGATTTTTTACCGGCCTCTGCCGGGAGCCAGAGAGCTACGCGCACGACATCCATTCTTCTCGAAGCATGCAAACGCGGAAAGCGCTCGCAGCTGAAAGGAACGAGAAGAAGCAAGGATAAAAGCTAAGTCCATGCAGTCATTACCCACTGTCGGATTACGAGTTCCGCAAACCCTTGATAGGTTCGAACTCTAGGGTGCGTGCGGAGATCTCAACCTACCTAGCCTGCCTACTCGCGATCTTCTAAGCCTAGCACGTGGAGCTCAAAGGAACAGAGAGGAACAACAATTTATCCTAGTTTGGGCCACCTTGCGGTGTAATACCGTACTCCAGCGTTTTGGTGGATTGCCTCGAAGGGCTGAGGATGAACTAGTATAGTGGATGAACTGGCCTCAGGAGGTGAGGTGTTATTGAGCTCAAGAGAGCTGGTGAGGTGGTTGGGTGAGAGTGGATCTGATCAGTTCTTCCCCTCTATGGTGGTGGCTAAGTCCTATTTATAGTGGCCTTGGTCCTCTTCCCAAATGTTGGCAGGAAGGGATGCCACAACGGCCATATTTGAAGGGGGACAAGTAGTACATCCTATCCTGACTAAAGTGGTCTTCGGCTGCAAAAAGCCTCTGGTCGTGACACTACGGTGGGCTTGGTGATGGCCTCCATCCTGCTGTCCTGGCGGTCTTGGTCTTGTTGCACCAGAATGGAAACCTTTGGTTGATTCCTCAGGACTCCGCACCTGCCGCTTGCCTCATTTGCACCAAGAGGAAACTGGCGCTCTGCGCCGGCCTGACCTTGGTCATCATGGCTCACATCAGCTGAGCCTCATGAGGTGCACCTTGCATAGAACTCTCCACCCCTCGGGAGCCAGCCTGAGGAGGCCGATCCCCTCGGGGGTCTTGGCGTTCTCCGCCTTGCGAGGCTAGGCCCCTCGCGAGGGTCTTGAGCTGATGATGCTGAAGCTGGGCCATACCAGGCCGTTGATGGAGCCACGTAGTGGACTGCAGGCAGGAAAGTCTGGGTACCCCCATATACAGAACACAGACAGTAGCCCCCGGGAACAAGGCGCGCTCGGACATGGCTTCTAGGCGAAGCCAAAGGGCAAGTGTGGAGCGCCATGGGCCCTAACCTCCTGCGGCCTTGAACGACGCGTGGCAATTGATGGACGTGGCCGCCTCCACTTTCCCATGCTGCCTCGACAACCGTTTCCGTCTGACAAAACGGCTGCCGTTTGCTGCCGTGCCTTCATTGCCTTCCCTTCATCTTGCTCTAGATCCCCTTCTCCCAATGCCAAAGAAATTCTCCAGATCAGCCGATCCTTCCCTCAATCTTTCGCCCGATGGCCGCTGAGAAAGCCAAAGCTCCAGCCCCGGCTGCCGACCTCGCCTGGTTTGAGCCGGCGCTGGTCACAATCTCCGTCGCCTAGGAGAAGCTTCAGATCGTGCTTCTCCTGACGCTGAGCGAGGATAGCAAGTGGGGGAAGATAGAGCTCCTGGTCGCCTCTGCTCTGCCAGAGCCCGTGAATAGTACCTTCTATACTTTCTTCCTGGACAACATTTGCTCGCGGCTGATTCCTCCCTTCTCCCGCTTCTTGTATTTCATTCTCCACCATTACGGCCTCCACGCACTCCACATCCATCGCAACTCCGTATTCCTCTTGTCTATCTTCACCTTCTACTGCGAGGCGTTCATGGGGGTGATGCCCTTCGTCGCCATGCTCCGCCACTTCTTCTACCTCCGCTTGACTGTCGACCGGCCTGTAGGGTATGTCGGATTCGTCGCGGCCTAGGGAAGCAATGCGATCTCCTGCGCCGGGAAGAAGGTAGAGGATGCCTGGAACAAGTGGGTCCTAATGGACGCCAAGTGCTCCCACGACCAGTTGGAGCTGCCGATCGGGCTCCCGACCTCTGAGAAGGGGTGGTTTTCCGAGAAGATCACGGACCCCCATCTAAGGACGTTGATGAGAAAGATGGAGGCCGACTGTTGGTGTACAAAAGTAGGGGCTCTGCTTTGACCCCTTTACTTATGCATGGGCAGTCAGAGCCACCCGCCAATGCCACGCATAACAAGGCATGAAAGGGAAGCCGAAGAGAAGCCGAAGGCACAAGACAAACAAAGCAACGACAAGGACCAAGGCCACAAAGATCGGACGGACAAAGTGGGCTTCCCCGGCAAGGACCCTTGCCGGGGCAGCCTCAACGGCCCCGGCAAGACCCTTGCCGGGGCAGCTCACCCACACCAGCTGAGCGAGCCACCTTTGAGCCCACAAACGCTAGACAAACGCATTGGGACAGGGCTCGGGAGGCACCTCCGTGGTGGCATGCAGATCTTTGTGAAGACAAAGAATAGTCAAGACCAAATGAGGATAGGAAGGCAACAACCCTCGGCAGGGTTCTTACCGAGGAAGCCCACGAGACCCCCGGCAAGTTCCTTGCCGGGGATGACGGCGTGCCGCGGCAAGACCCTTGCCGGGCCACCCGGCAAGGCCATCGCCAAGCGCGCCAGCAGGGCCACTGCCAGGCCCAAGCCAGCCAAATCTCCACCACCATTCGCATGCAGCTACCGACCCAACCAGCTGGGCAGGCACCTGCATGGCAACATGCAGCCCTTCGTGGAGGCTCCACCACCACGCCACCTCAGCTGCCTGCCTGCCTACATGGCACCGCATGCATCGCTGGCCAGGGCGCGTATCAAAGCGAGGAGGAGCGGCGACGGACGGGACGGGCCTCGCTCCCGTCCCCGATAAAGTGAAGGGACACCTAAGCCTCGCATTAAATGCACTTTGTCCTATAATACCAGCGTTAAGCTCACAGTGCTATAGCACTTTCCACCTCCTGTGTGCCACTGTGGCAGCCCCTTTCGCCTATAAAAGGAGGCCCATGGCGCGCTGAAGAAGGATTCGGCTCTTTCGAACCTGGCAGCACCCAGAGCTAGTTCAATAGCTCATGAACACTAAATACATCCACCAAAGCAGGATCGTAGGGTTTTACGCATCTTTGCGGCCCGAACCTGGGTAAATCCCCTTTGTGCTGTCTGCTAGTCCCGCTCTTCTCACGATCCCCGCGCACCGCAACCGTAGTAGGGATTCCAGTGATCCCATAGGTGTCATTTCCCACCGACATCTTTGGCGTGCCAGGTAGGGGGAGCGCGATTGTGAGACTCGGGTCTAGTGGTAGGCCTAGCAGTTCATCATCGCCATAGCTCCTCCGGAGAAGGCGGCCAAGAAGGCGGCGCTGCCTGTTGGCATGAAGGACGTCGAGGCGGCGACGAGAGAGCTAAGTCATGCTGAATTTTAAGTTTTTCTCCTTAGATATAAGGTTATTATCCTTGACGGTTCGGCCTATGTATGGAGAGCCCGTACGCAGAGGGGCCCTCCTATGGTCGGCAACACCCTTGTTCTATTTCGAGTCCGCTCAACAGTTTGAGCGGCCGCGTCAAGAGCGGCAGGGTAGCCTTTCACCATCGGCAACACTCTTGGTTCTGACTCGAGTCAAGCTCGACAGATCGAGCGGCCACACCAAGGGCGGAAAGGTGCTTCTCCCGGCAACAAGCACACTCGGCAGGCTAATGAGGATCCGTCCTCAAAGCGCCGCCCTGGGTTTACGTGCCAGCAAGCCTACCCAGTCGACGTGGGGTGGACATACAAAGGAAAATCGAACAGGAAAATAACATGTATAATTTCAGGAGCACTGCAGAGTTATATTACACAAATTACCGCCGCAGTTCTAACTAAAGATAACATTGTCTTGGTCATGAACCCGCAGCAGTGACGAAGAACAGGGTGCCTAGTCCCAGCGCTGGCCCTCCAACCTCTTGATTTTGTCGATGCGGCTGAGGATGGGCTGGATACGCTCATTGTGCGCCGCGATGTCGGCATCCTCTAGCAAGCTCTTCAGCACAGCTTCGAAGTCGAGGTCTGGGTGCCAGTGCGCAATCTTGGTGAGCACCCTGGTCATGGTCCCCCGGCAGAGTATTCGGGATTCTTCGGCCAGGGAGGCCGCCCAGTTGGAATGAAGCCACCTCAGGGCGCCGATGACCTTCTCAAATTATATGGTCAGGTTGGCATTGGGGCTCAGGTTCACCTCTGGGGCGTACCTCATCTTCAGCATCCCCATAATGGCCAGTTGATTGGCAGCCGAGTTTGCAACAACTTCAGGCGTTCGAGCCAACGTTTCTCGCCCGCCATGTGGTCCTCGAGGTTGGCGGTCTCGTTCATCCGCAGCTGCTTCTCTGCCTCCAGATCCTTGGTCAGGATCCCCACCCGGGTTCTGGCCTCCATCAGCATCTTCTCGAGATCTCTCAGCTTCAGCTTGAGGTCTCTGATGGAGTTGTTGGCTTCGGAGAGTTCTCCAGCCTTGCTGACGGACGCGCCCTGTGCCTCCATCAGGGCGCTGTTGAGCATGTCCCTCTCCTGGGCCAGCTTCAAAGCTTGCCCCTCAAGCTCCTTCACCCTGCCGGCATAGACCTGAGCCTGGGCATTGAGTGCTTCCTGATGCCTCTGCTCCAGCTCTTGGGTCTGCTGCATGACGAGCTTTCCCACCTCTTCATCCTTGCCGCAGAGCGTGGCGGCAAGCTTCTCCTCGCGCGTGGCAAGGTCCTCTTCCTGGGTTTTCAGTGCGGCCTCGTGATGGGTCCGAGCAGCTTCGGCTTCGTCGGCCAATTTCTTTGCCGTCTCCTGGGCTTTCTCGACGTCGGCCAGCTTTAGGGTGAGCTCCACCTCACGGTTGGCCAGCTCGCCCTAGGTGGCCTTCAGCTCGTCCTGGGCCTGGCAGAACCAGTCTTGCGCCTCGGCGATGCGCCCCCAAAGTCTGCCTCCGCCTTCTCCACCATCGCCGTCCTGGACTTGGCCTTGTCCAGACAGGCGCGGTGGAGCTTCTGAAGCTTCCGGAAGCTGGCACCAATGGCCTGGAGCAGCCGCTCCTCCTGGGAGCCGACACCACCGACGCCCGGCTCATCGACGACCTCGAGCCCGGCGGCAGCAAGTGCCTCCTTGTCGGACACCTCTCCCTCAAAAGGAGCCCTGGTGCTCAACGCGCCAAGGAGATGGACGAAGAGGTCGTCGCTTACCCTCAGGTACCTGACGGAGCCAGAGGCAGCGAAGGAAGAGGGCAGGTCCTCAAATGCCACCTCCCTCGGCAGTGGCCTTGCCGGCTTCCCTGGCAGGCCCCTTGCCGGGCTCTTTGGCGGTCCCCTTGGTGGCGTCCTCAGCGGCGCCCCCGGCGCTCTCCTCGGCGGTGATCTTCTCCGCCTCCACCATGACATCCGCGGCGACGTCCTTGATGACGGTGTCGATGTCCTCTGAGTCTATCGAGGCAGGGTCTAGATTCCAAGGAGGAGACAGGGCGGAGCCAAGATCGAGAGCTAGTAAGGAAAAGAGGAAAGAAAGAACGCAAGCAGAAGTGGAGAGCGAGTGGCTTACCCGTGCCGGGCCGAGGGGCGGAAGTCCTTTCTCCGCCGAAGTCTAGCGTCGAGGCGAAGCCACCAGTGCCCGTGTTCTCCCCCTCCTCCTCCGTGTGCATGGCCTCGGCGTTTGGTGCCCTTGCCGGGGACACCCCTCGGGGCGGCGTGGTCGACGGAGGCGGCACATGGAAGAAGCCCTCTGCGGCTCCCCTTGGTGTTTCTCCCCTCCTACATCCATGGTAGGGTCAGTACCAAATTGTCGTGCATTATGCACGTTGACAAAGGATGGGTGATGGACTCACGCTGGGGGCTGGGATGGGGCTGCTGTCCGGGTTGCTTAACACCACCAGTGGCGTACTGGAGGTGCCTGCCGGGGGCTGTCCACTTACCAAAATCCTGGCCCTCTTTATCCTCTGGGCCAGCGTCTCTACATCCCTGCAAGATGAAGACGAGTGAGCAACGCCATCGGGGGAAGTGTAAGGAATGAGGGAGGGAAGCAGAAGCTTACTCTTCATTTTCTTCCTCCTCCCCCTCTGTTGCTTTCCTTTTTCTCTCTAGGCTGAGAGGCCCAAAGTCTCTCTCTGGGCTGAGAAGCCCGAAGTCAAACGCAATCCCCGCACCGATGTTTGCCGGCGAAGGGGGAGGCGATGGCGTCCGGGCGTGCTTGGATGACGACGAAGCAGATGCCTTCTTCTTCGATGCCACGGCCTTCGCCGTTTTCTTCATCGCCACCACCCTCGCCTGGTGCACATGCACTTCCTAGGCTTGCCATAGCTGCGCGGCCCGGTCGAGGTGGACCGGCTAGCCGGAGGTGGCCCGCCGCAGGACCCACCCTTTTCCGGCTATTGGGGGATCGACAGTCGCGGTCTTCTCCCCGTTGCCCTCCTCCTTCGATGACCCGTCGGCTGCGTCTTTGACGAGGGGAGCCCCGGTGCCGGCGCCGCTGGCCTCCCCGGCGGCTGCTGCCCACCGGGCGATCTCCCCCTCCTCCACCTCCTCCCGTCCTTGTCCGCCACGCCGCCGGTGCTGCCAGCCTCCTTGACGAGCTTTGCCTCCTCCTCGGCAAGCCTCGCCTCCTCCACTCTAGCGGCGATGTAGTCCAGCTCCGCTGGAGAGGTGTCCTGGATAAGCCGCGGCTCGGCGGTGACGTACACCTCATGCAAGGTGTCGAAGAACTCCTGCACCTTGATCCCGTTCGACTCAACCCAGTTTGGGTCAAGGCCATGCGTGTTGAAAAGCGGCATCATGGCAATAATCTCCGACCGACAAGAGTTGTTGCTCAGCGGGACCACTCCCACAGGCAGCTTGAAAACAGGCTCCTTGACGACCTTGCCGGCCTTCGCGGCGGCCCTGGCAACCTTGCCGGACCGCTCGACCTCACCCTCATCGTTAACCTCAAGCTGGAAGATCCATTGGCAGATATGGGCGTACCTCAGCACCGTCAGGTTGTTGTCGAGGCCGGGGCGGAGCCTCATGATGTCGGCCGCATTCACGAAGAGCCAGACCTGCCTCTCCTTGTCGTGGAGAGGGGCAATTCGGCGGCGGATGAAGTCCGCCCCAATCATTTTGAGGGTGAGCCCGCCTGGGTGAGCCGAAGAATCCTGGTGCTGGCGACCGTAAGCTTCACATCATGAGCGTCGACGTCGCCCCAATCGCCCCCGTGGACCGGCGCCTCCTTGCGAACCTCGCAGAATGCTGGCGAGTCCTCCTCCTCAATCCAGCACCACCGGCCGCGCCATTCTTCCCACCTCTCCTTCGTGGCGCCGTCCGGGTATGCCCCCTTGTCCCTCGGGATCCAGGCGATGCAGCCAGAGATGGCGCCCCCTTTTTGGATCTGAGGGGAGAAGTAATGGCATAAAAGCATCGTGCTGGGGTGCACCCTGGCGAAGCCCTCGCAGAGATGTGCGAAGAGGGCCATGCACGCTACGGCATTTGGGGTGAAATCCAGGAGGCGGAAGCCGTAGGTGTGCATGATATCCTTGAAGAAATCAGAAAATTGGGGGGGACAGAGCCCGCAGGAGAAATAGTCGACAAAGAAGGGGTACCGATTTGGGGAGGCCCCGGCGCTGGCAGGGACGACGTGTGTGGCTGGATGCCCCGTCTCCTCTCCCCCCGTCTTCACTCCCCACAGATCCTTGAACATCTCCCGGAGCTCGGACACGCCGACCGTCGTGGGGAAGTAAGCGAACTGCGCCTGTCGCGCCACCAGCTCGCTCTCCGGCTGCTCCGTCACCTCGGCGTCCTTCGCCACTCCTTTGCTTTTGGTGGACTTTGGCTCCATGGCGGCTGCGAGAAGCGAAAAAGCAGAGGATGGCGGAAGCACGACAGCGATGGACGAAGTCAGAGAGGCTCGAGAAGAAGGAAGAAAGGGGGTGGCGGTTCTAAGATTGGAGAAAGGTGCAAGGGGGTTAAAGTGAGTAGCGCGCCCGTGGTTATTCCTTTTTATGGGGAAGGCGCGGGCCGCCTCCTTTCCCGTTAACTGCGATAGGACGCATGCGTGCGGACGCTATCACACGCATGCGTCCCACATCACCCGCGCGCACACGACCCCACGTCGCACACGGGTCATGGGGAAGCACAGTGGACGGAGCAGTTACCGTGGTAAATCCGCCCCAACTGCCCGCGCACCGTTCTGGGCCTGGCCGAACAACGTGCTGCACTTATGTATGGCCCAGGTCCGGGGGCTCCCATCGGTGTACAAAAGTAGGGGCTTGGCTTTTGACCCCTTTACTTGTGCACGGGCAGTCAGAGCCACCCGCCACGGCCACGCATAATAGGGCAGGAAAGGGAAGCCGAAGAGAAGCCGAAGGCACAAGACAAACAAAGCAATGACAAGGACCAAGGCCACAAAGATCGGACGGACAAAGCGGGGTTCCCCGGCAAGGACCCTTGCCGGGGCAGCTCGCCCACACCAGCTGAGCGAGCCACCTTTGAGCCCACCAACGCTAAACAAACGCATTGGGACAGGGCTCGGGAGGCACCTCCATGGTGGCATGCAGATCTTTGTGAAGACAAAGAATAGTCAAGACCAAATGAGGATAGGAAGGCAACAATCCTCGGCAGGGTTCTTACAGAGGAAGCCCACGAGACCCCCGGCAAGATCCTTGCCAGGATGATGGCATGCCACAGCAAGACCCTTTCCGGGCCACCCGGCAAGGCCCTCGCCAAGCGCACCAGCGGGGCCACTGCCAGGCCCACGCCAGCCAAATCTCCGCTGCCGTTCGCATGCAGCTACCGACCAACCAGCTGGGCACGCACCTGCGTGGCAACATGCAGCCCTTCATGGAGGCTCCACCACCGTGCCATCTCAGTTGCCTGCCTTCCTACATGGCACCGCATGCATTGCTGGCCAGGGCGCGTGTCAAAGCGAGGAGGAGCGGCAACGGACGGGACAGGCGTCGCTCCCATCCCCGATAAAGTGAAGGGACACCTGAACCTCACACTAAATGCACTTTGTCTTGTAATACCAGCGATAAGCTCACAGCGCTGTAGCACTTTCCACCTCCTGTGTGCCACTGTGGCAGCCCATTTCGCCTATAAAAGGAGGCCCATGGTGCACTGAAGAAGGATTCGGCTCTTTCGAACCTGGCAGCACCCAGAGCTAGTTCAAGAGCTTAAGAACACTAAGTACATCCACCAAAGCAGGATCGTAGGGTTTTACGCATCTTTGCGGCCCGAACCTGGGTAAATCCCCTTTGTGCTATCTGCTAGTCCCGCTCTTCGCACGATCCCCGCGCCTCGCAACCATAGTAGGGATTCCAGTGATCCCATAGGTGTCGTTTCCCACCGACATCTTTGGCGCGCCAGGTAGGGGGAGCGCGATTGTGAGAATCGGGTCCAGTGGTAGGCCTAGCAGTTCATCATCGCCACAGCTCCTGCGGAGAAGGCGGCCAAGAAGGCGGCGCTGTCCGTTGGCGCGAAGGACGTCGAGGCAGCGACGAGAGAGCTAAGTCATGCTGAATTTAAATTTTTCTCCTTAGATATAGGGTTATTATCATCGACGGTTTGGCCTATTTATGGAGAGCCCGTACGCAGAGGGGCCCTCCTATGATCGGCAACACCCTTGTTGTGTTTCGAGTCCGCTCAACAGTTCGAGCAGCCGCGTCGAGAGCGGCAGGGTAGCCTTTCGCCATCGACAACGCTCTCGGTTCTGACTCGAGTCAAGCTCGACAGATCGAGCGGCCGCGCCAAGGGTGGAAAGGTGCTTCGCCCGGCAGCAAGCACACCCGGTAGGCTAATGAGGATCTGTCCTCAAAGCGCCGCCCTGGGTTTACATGCCGGCAAGCCTACCCGGTCGACGTGGGGTGGACATACAGAGGAAAATCGAACAGGAGATAACATGCATAATTTCAGGAGCACCGCAGAGTTATATTACACAAATTACCGCCGCGGTTCTAACTAAAGATAGCATTGTCTTGGTCATGAACCCACAGCGGCGACGAAGAACAGGGTGCCTAGTCCCGGCGCTGGCCCTCCAACCTCTTGATTTTGTCGATGCGGCTGAGGATGGGCTGGATACGCCCATTGAGCGCCGCGATGTTGGCATCCTCCGACAAGCTCTTCAGCACAGCTTCGAAGTCGAGGTCTGGGTGCCAGTGCGCAATCTTGTTGAGCACCCTGGTCATGGTCCCCCGGTAGAGTATCTGAGATTCTTCGGCTAGGGAGGCCGCCCGGTTGGAATGAAGCCGCCTCAGGGCGCCGGCGACCTTCTGAAAGTATATGGTCAGGTTGGCATTGGGGCTGATGTTCGCCTCTAGGGCGTACCTCATCTCCGGCATCCCCATAATGGCCAGCTGATTGGCGGCCAAGTTTGCAATGACAGCAAGGCGTTCGAGCCAACGTTTCTCGCCCGCCACGTGGTCCTCGAGGTTGGCGGTCTCGTTCATCTGCAACTGCTTGTCTGCCTCCAGCTCCTTGGTCAGGATCCCCTCCCGGGTTCTGGCCTCCGACAGCATCTTCTTGAGATCTCCCAGCTTCAGCTTGAGGTCTCTAATGGAGTTGTTGGCTTCAGAGAGTTCTTCGGCCTTGCTGACGGCCACGCCCTGTGCCTCTGTCAGGGCACCGTTTAGCACGTCCCTCTCCTGGGCCAGCTTCAACGCTTTCCCCTCTAGCTCCTTCACCCTGCCGGCGTAGACCTGAGCCTGGGCATTGAGTGCTTCCTGATGCCTCTGCTCCAGCTCTTGGGTCTGCTGCATGATGAGCTTGCCTACCTCTTTGTCCTTGCCGCGGAGCGTGGCGGCAAGCTTCTCCTCGCGCGCGGCAAGGTCCTCTTCCGACTAGTAAGTGTTCTTTCTTGGCCTTGCTCTTGAATCTCGATGCGATGCTTAGTGTCTTTGTTCGATGTCAGGCCGCAGTCATAAAAGAATAAGAAAGAGTACGCCAAGGTCGCCGTGGTCGAGTGTGTCGAGGTGGCTGCCACAGCTTCGGCGCAAAGGGGCTCTGCGGCTCCCGCGGCTCCAGGTGCGGGGTCATCTACTCAGGGCATAGAGGCCCAACCTCGTGAGGAGCCAGCGTTCGCGGCAGGGCTGACCCTGGCGGCGTCCGTCTCCGTCATGATTGCTGAGGTCGCAAGGCCTCCAGAGCCCCCTATCCTGCCTGCCGAGCCGCGGACTCACGCCGATGGTAGGTCGCGCGAGTTCGTGGCGTGGGAAGTGATGCCGCACGACTCGTGGATCCGGCTCCTGAGGTTGTTCGCCGACGAGCTGCCACCGAGGGGGCCACTTGAGCTGTGGCTGCAGCACGCCGGGGGCTGCAGCCTGGCCACCGGGCTGAGGTTGAGGTGGTACCCCTGGAGATGTCGTCATGACCCGCGGATGGGGCGAGGTCGCTCGAGCCTGCCATGCAGTGGGGGGCCTCGCGATCCACTTCGAATACGATGGTGCCTCCACCCTGTTCTTCAAGGTCTTCGACAAGGAGGGCCGGCGGTTGGAGTGCTGCCCCGTAGGAAGCAGCCCGCGGGAAGCGGCCGAGGGCGCCGGACCTGCTTCCTTTCCCGACGGTGCCCCCTCCAGTAGCAGTGATGACTCTTGGGAATCCAACGATTCTCCTGAGCCCAACGAGTCTCCGGAGTCCAGCGACGACAACTACGTGCCGCCAAGCTCCCGCCGCGGTCGGAGCGCGGTAGCGGCCGTTGCCCGGCGTCGTCGGTGATGGGCACTGGCCTAGTTGGGGCCTTTCTTCTTTTGCTTTCCCTGCGTGGAAATTAGGCTAGCCATGCAGGGCTTGTAAGAATCGAAATGTCTTAATTCCAGCGTCGTTCTTTTGGTTTTATGATGAAATCGCGTATCCCATTCTGGCAAGATTCCCCCTTTCTTCCTCTTATGTAGCGTAGCACTCTACGCTGGTGGGACCCAGTCCCCAGGAAGGCTTCAGCCATCGCAAGTATGCCAGGTTGCGATGCCGTGGTCAAGGCTAGGAGGTCAGCGGCCTAAGGTCTGGTGAGAGCTCGTGGGGCGCGATGCTCACGAGGTCCCCCTTGGCGTGCAAGCAGCTGCCAAAGAAATGGAAAGGGGAGTGAAACTGCCGGAGTGGGACTACAAGACTTGGGCAAGAGGGTTGCGAGGCTCATATCACGGCTTGTGCGACTTATCTTTTGGCAGACTTGTGATTCCTTGAGTGGTGCCCATTCATACATCTGTGGTAGCATCACTAGGCGGGGCCCACGATGATCACCCTCTTCCCTTGCTTGCCTAGGTGCTCTATGTCGTCGGGTCCCGGCCCTCGAGCAGGCTCAGCCACCACTGGTATGCCAGGTCATGATGCCGTGGACAAGGCCAGGGAGTGAGGGCTGGAGAGCTAGTAGGAGCTCCTGAGGCGCGATGCTGAAGAGCCCCCTTTAATGTGCAAGTGACTCACGGGGTAAGGTGGTGACCTCTAGGGTTTGCCCATAGATTGGCCTCAGGTGAACCTGCAGGTTAGCTGGCAAGAGAGATTGCAGTTCCCTATGGAGCAGACTGCCTATCCCTGGACTCTTCGCAGGAAGATGAAGGCACCGAGGACCTGGTGAGGTGGCATGCGTGAGCCAGGCCGTGAGCCAGAGCTCGGTCCTTGGGTTTGTCAGCATTGTAGGGACGGACCCAAGCACAAGCGTCGTGCCAACGTGAGCAGCCCCCGTTGCGGAATGGGTAAACGACAAGACAGCAAATGTAGGGAGACCGCGAGGCGGTTAAGATTCGAAGCAAGCAGGTGATGATCATAGATAAGCTCATGAGAGATGGTTAGGCAATTCCGATGAATGAAAAAGGATACATGCCGTAGGGAGGGACCCACGTGACTTGGGGATAATGCAGCCCGAGGGGTGCCCCCAAACTGAACGAACTAAAAAGATGTCAGCTGGCACCGTTGCTGAAGGGATGCTAGGGTAGCAGAAGATGCGCGTTGCTGAAGTCGTTCCTCACGAGCCACCCTGGTCCTGAGCCTCGGGAGGCTCCGGGGGCCTGGGGGCTCCTGATGATGGATCTCCATCTCCGCCAGGATCACCTGGTGCCTAGCCTCTCAAGTCGCCAGGACGTCCCGCATGCAGCACTGGAACGTCACAGCCGTGCTCGGCAGCCCGAAGGGCATGCAAACATAGCTATGAGGGGGACCCTCGCATCGGCCGACACGGGATGACTAGAAGAATTGTCGAGATGCGGCCCTCTTGAGCCCTGTGATGTCAATGCAGACGCAGAACTCCTTACCCTCTCCAGGGCAATGAGCCGCGCTTGGCGGTGGGCGGCGATTGCCCTACAGAACCCTTGCCTCTTGAATCTCCTCGACTGCCTTGCTGATGAACTCCTGAGCGCCTGGCGCCTTGCGCCCTGCGCCTTCTCCTGGGAAGCGTGCGCTGAAGCATGCCTCCATGTGGTGCCCGAGTGCCTCCCTCATCACGTTGGCTAGGTCTGAGGCCCTCCGAAGGATAGCCCCCGAGCCCAGCCTGAGATGGGCGCCGAGCGCGCCTTCTTATGTGAAAGGTGAGGGCGCCCCATCTAGGGACACGAGGCTCAGCGCGGCGCTATCAGGCGATGCATCCTCACGATAACCTTGAATCAGCTACAGCTTCTTCGTCTTGGGGCGACCTCGGGAGGGAGGACAATGCCCTCGTCTTCAGGGTTCTCGACTGCTACAGCCTGGGAGGAGCGTTCGAGGGAGCACACCACGTCCTTCTCCTTGCAGGCGACCGTGATGATGCCGCCGCTCCCTGGCATCTTGAGGACGTTGTAGCCGTGGTGCGTTGCCACCACAAACTTGGCCAGCGCTTGGTACCCGAGGATGGTGTTGTACTGCAGATGGATGCCAGCGACGTTGAAGTCGATGAGCTCGGTGTGGTAGTTGTCGTGTTCATCGAAGGTGACAGGGAGGCGGATCTGCCCTATCGGAGCGTGGAACCTTCAGTCTCTCCCGAGAATGGCTAGGTAGGCTGAAGCTGGTGATACGGGACTTGAAGCCTATTGAATGTCTAGACAGAGAGAACATTGAGCCCTGCTCCACCATCAGTGAGGGTCTCGGTGACGACCATGTTGCTGATGTCAGGTGAGCAGAGCATTTGGAGCGCGCGAGCAGTAGCCGCGCACTTGAGATGATCGGAGGAGCTGAAGGTGATGGCGTATTTGGACCACCTGAGCGGGTGAGTTGCCTAGAGCTTGGGGAGCGCTGCGTTCACCTCGTGTAACGCCCCAGATTCGATGCGCCAGGTGTCTGCCAGTTATTCGCCATCTTTGCCATGTCATTTGCTTGCGTGTTGCACTTTGCCATGTCATCATATGCATTTCATATCATGTCATCATGTGCATTTCATTTTGCATACGTGTTCGTCTCATGCATCCGAGCTTTTTCCCCATTGTCCGTTTTGCAATCCGGCACTCCTATGTCATCCGGCGTCCCCTTTTTGCCTCTTCTCTTGTGCGGGTGTTAAACTTTCTCGGAATGGCCCGAGGTTTGCCAAGCGGCCTTGGTATAGCACCGGTAGACCGCCTGTCAAGTTTCGTGCCATTTGGAGGTCGTTTGATACTCCAACGGTTAACCAGGTAACCGTAAAGCCCTCTTTGAGTTGCAGCCGAACACCCCTTCCATAGTGGCCCAAAACCCATCAAACTCCCCTCCATGCTCTCGGTCGTTCGATCACGATCGTGTGGGAGAAAACCGCTCCTCGTTTGGACTCTCCTAGCTCCCTCTACCTATATATATGTGGCCTCCCCCGAAATTTCCGCAGTCCAAACCCTAGTTCTCTCCCTCCTCGCGCCGCCGGACATGTCCGCCCGGCGGCCGGATACGTCCACCCGCGCCCGCAGCCAATCCGCCGCCGACACGTCACCACCGCACCTCTCTCTCTCCTCCCTGCCGCCGGGGCCCGTGAGGGCCCAGATCTGACCCGCCCCGGGCCGCGCCGGGCCCGAGGGAGCCCGCGCTGCCGCCCGCATCACCGCGCTCGCCCTCCGCCGCCGCCCGGGCTGAAGGCCGCCGTCGCCCGCCGGGCGCCTCGCCGCCATGCGCCCCGCGCGCCGCCCGAGCCTCCCGCCGCCTGCGCCCGTGCCCCGCCGCCGCGGCCCCGCGCCGGCGCCGGCCACCGCCTCGCTGCCCATCGCCCCTTGTCCCCGCCGTCGAGGCGCCCACGCCGCCTCGCCGTCCGGAGCACCGCCGCCGGCCTCGCCCCGCCTCCCGTGCTCCGCCCCGCCGCCGCACGTCGCCCCACCACCGGAGCTCGACGCCGGTCGCCTCCTCCTCCCTCACTGGCGCACCTCCTCGCGCCCCTCCCCAACTCCGGCAGAATCCCCGGCGAACCTCGGGTTCCGCGCCCCGGATCTGGATCTGAGATCCCGAAGGTTGACCCCCGAAACGCCTGTCCTGATTATTTTTGCATAAACATGCCATGTTCATCGCATCACATCTCTATATCCGTAGCTCCGTTTTGCGCGTGTAATATGTCAAATTGTTCGCCTCGACGAGTACATCATTTCATTCCATTGCATCATTTTCATTTGAGCTCATCTTGATGCCCGAAATGCTGTTGGAAGAGTGCATGTTGATGTTAATCTGCTGAAACTGTTATAACTTGCTCATTTGTCATTTTTGCCATGATTGATGTGTGCATCCTATGAGGTTGATGTCTTCATGTGTTTTGATCTATGCCATGCCATCTTTCCAGGGGTGTATGCCATGTATTTTTGTGATCAATGTGGTGACTAGCACAAACATGCAAACTAGGCTTCGTGATATTGCTGATTTAGGCCCTGTTCTGCTGTTATTTTGATGCCATGTAAACTTGATGCTACAGAGAGATCCATGCATATTTCGAGATACTTCAGTAAGGGTGTTTTGAACATATGGTTGTTGTCTATCCATTCATGCCCTTGTTTGCAATTATGGAGTAGCCTAGCATGTCGTTTGAGTGCTCTACTTTTGCTTCAAAATGTTTCCTGGCAGATTGTTTACTTGTCATTCAATTTGGCCAAGCTTGCTATATTTGATGCTTGCATGCTATGGACTTGTTCTTGACTTGGTTTGTTTCATAAACATGTCTTCTTGATGATGATATGCTTATCTTGTCATGCAATGACTTGTGGTGAGTGAATCGAGCTTGTTAAGTAGGGTAGTTGCTGTTGCTGTTTTCCTGACAGATTCTGTTATATTTTGTTGCTATGTTAACATGCTTCTACTAATCATTGTGTGCATAATCTGGAGATGTCCTATAAACATGTTTTGATCTACATGTTATGACCTATCCATCCATGCCCCTGGTTGCATTTATAGCTTGCTGTAGATTGTTCATATCTTGCTCCAAATTTGCTTGATAATGTTGCTGTCAGCCTATTAACATTAAGTTCACTTGTTCCCATGTGTTTTGCTAGTGATCCATGCACCCTATGACCTTCCTCTTGACATGCTTAGCTTCATAAACATGCCTTCTTACTGTTGGTTGCCTTGCCATGCCATGTATTGCTCTGTGGTGAGTGATTCAAGCTCACCAACATGCCTACTTATTGTTGTTTCTGCCATGTTTGAATCTGTTATATAACTTGCCATGTTTACATGGGTGCCATCATATCTTCTAATCCTTTTTGGCTCATGGTCAGTAAGGGACTTTTGATCTATGCTATTAGTAGGTTCATTCCATGCCTTTGTTTGCCATGATATGTTCCTGTAACATGTTGTTTGATAGCTCTAAACATTGCAACCTGATGTTATTTCCTGATAAGTCTGAAACTGTTATTATTTGCAATCCTCCCATGTCTTTTTGAGCATGTTCTAGTTGTTTCTGGAGATAGCTCAGTGTTCATGTCTTGTTATGCTTTACCAGTACTTCATGCCCATGCCTTTTGTTCTTATGTTGGGGTGCTGTAGCATGTTGTTTTGATGCTTGCAATATGCCTAGTTGCGGTTTTGGACAGATTGTTGTTATGACTTGTATAGAGTGTATGTGTTGCACCGTTGCTCTGTTTTGAGTGTGCTCTATATGAAACTTGCTTGTTTTTGCATGTAGTTTCATATTACCATGTCGCATCCTTGTTTTGGTGTGTTTGCTTGATGTTTGTATGCATTTTGCATTAATGCCATGCTTAACTTGTTTTGCTCATGTCTTCTAGGCCGTAGCTCGAATCTAATGAACTTTATATGTAACTTGACTACAATTTCGTGTAGATCCTCGTGGTGCATCTTAACTTGCTGTTTAACAACTTGAACTTAAGGTTTATTCAGTTCTAGACCAATTTCGAAATCTGCATATGAGGACCTTACCGGAATTGTTATATGTTGTTTCCGGCCTCATTTAAACTTGCCTTGATGTGTTGTTCTTGTTTGCATCATCTCTTGCCATGAGTAGCTTCATGTAGCTTTGTCATGCATCATGCTTGTTGTGCATCATATCTTGTTCATGTGTGGTGTGTTTACCTATGTTGTGTGCTTCTTCTTGTTAGTTCCTGTTTCGTTGCGATCGTGAGGATTCGTTCGTCTATGGTTGGTTCGGCTTCATCCGTTCATCTTCTTCATGGACTCGTTCTTCTTCCTTGCGGGATTTCAGGCAAGATGACCGCTACCCTGGATCTCACTACTATCATTGCTATGCTAGTTGCTTCGTTCTATCGCTATGCTGCGCTACCTATTACCTGTTTATCAAGCCATCCCATATTGCCATGAACCTCTAACCTTTGACACATTTCCTATGCATACCGTTGTTTTGCTATGTTACCGCTTTGCTCAGCCCCTCTTATAGCGTTGCTAGTTGCAGGTGAAGTTGAAGATTTCTCCATGGTGGACAGGGTTTATGTTGGGATATCACAATATCTCTTATTTTATTAATGCATCTATATACTTGGTAAAGGGTGGAAGGCTCGGCCTTATGCCTGGTGTTTTGTTCCACTCTTGCCGCCCTAGTTTCCGTCATATCGGTGTTATGTTCCCGGATTTTGCGTTCCTTACACGGTCGGGTGATTTATGGGACCCCCCTGACAGTTCGCTTTGAATAAAAGTTGTCCAGCAAGGCCCAACCTTGGTTTTACCATTTGCCTCACCACCACCTAATTTTTCCCTTGGGAGTCGCTCTCTCGAGGGTCATCTTTATTTTAGCCCCCCCGGGCCAATGCTTGTCTAAGTGTTGGTCCAAACCAAGCGATGTCCGGTGCCCCCTGGGCAACCAGGGTCTATGCCAACCCGACATCTGGCTCATCCGGTGTGCCCTGAGAACGAGATATGTACAGCTCCTATCGGGATTTGTTGGCACAGCGGGAGGCTTTGCTGGTCTTGTTTTACCATTGTCGAAATGTCTTGTAAACCGGGATTCCGAGACTGATCGGGTCTTCCTGGGAGAAGGTCTACTCCTTCGTTGATCGCGAGAGCTTGTCATGGGCTAAGTTGGGACACCCCTGCAGGGTATAAACTTTTGAGAGCCATGCCCGCGGTTATGTGGCAGATGGGAATTTGTTAATGTCCGGTTGTAGATAACTTGACACCAGATCCGAATTAAAACGCATCAACCGCGTGTGTAGCCGTGATGGTCTCTTCTCGGCGGAGTCCGGGAAGTGAACACGGTTTCTGTGTTATGTTTGACGTAAGTAGGTGTTCAGGATCACCTCTTGATCATTGCTAGTTGACGATCGTTCCTTTGTTTCTCTTCTCGCTCTCATTTGCGTATGTTAGCCACCATATCATGCTTAGTCGCTGCTGCAACCTCACCACTTTACCCCTTCCTTTCCCATTAAGCTTTGCTAGTCTTGATACCCATGGTAATGGGATTGCTGAGTCCTCATGGCTCACAGATTACTACAACAACAGTTGCAGGTACAGGTTATGCGATAATCCTAACGCGAGAGCGATGTTTGTTTGTTTTGGAGTTCTTCTGCTTCTTCTTCGATCAGGGGATAGGTTCCAGGTCGGCAGCCTGGGCTAGCAGGGTGGATATTGTTTGAGTTTCTGTTTATGATTCATCCGTAGTCTTATGTTGTTCTTGTATGTTGTATTATGTATTCATGTGACATTGTATGTCTTGTATGTATCCCCATCTATTTATGTAATGTTGATGTAATGATATCCACCTTGGAAAAGCGTTCCAATATGCGGGTCTATCCTTGGAGGGACCTTCGAGTTCCTTTTGGATAGGGTCGCATATTGAGCGTGACACCTCGCACGTGAACTACTTGAATCAAATCAAATCAAATCAAATCAAATCAAACGAAGCAATGAAACTCAAACTGGGAAAGAAACAAGATCCATTTACTGATCTGGACTTAAGTCAAATTTTACAGTAACAAAATCTTGTTCAAGTTGGTTAAACATAAAGAGGGCTTCGAGACAAAGATCTGGGCGCTTGAATCGCCTGATTCCGATAAATGAGCGAAAAGATAAACTAAAACGAAAATCAGGGTAGAAATCGCGATCGAAAATAATTGCGGAAAAACCCTGGAAAAAGAAAAACTGACGAACAGACTAATGAACGAACGTTCGCTGTCTGTGGCTAACGGGTGAAAATAGTTCGTTAAAACGAACATACGAACGGGCGTTCACTAAATAACTAAACCGGGGAAAAAAATAAAAACCGATCTAAAATAAAAAAATAACCTGGGTTTTCGAAAAAAACCAAACAATTTTCTACGAAAACCGGTGGCGGCGGCGGCTACCGCGGCGGCGGGGTCGGGACGACGGTGGCTCCAGCGATCGTCGGCAGCGGCGACAGGCGACGGGGTCGGCGGGGCGGCGACGGGTGGCAGCAGGGTTGGCGGGCGGCGGCGGCTCCAAGGGACGACAGCTTCACGGCGGGAGGCGTCGGCGTCGGCGACTCGCGTCGGCTGGTGGTGGCGCGGTGCGCGGTTCGAGGCGGCAGAGGCTAGGGTTAGCGAGGACGGGCACCTGGGCTGGCGTGGTCCCGGGGCGGGCCTTTTAAAAGGGCTGGCCGTAGAAGTCCGGGTCGGGTACGCCCCGGCTAAGTCGGTTTCTTTTTTTAAAAATAATCCGAGGCGCAGAAAAATGAAGAAAAGAAATACTAAACGGACTTGAAAAATCCTAAAATAAATTTTCCCGTCCTCCAAAAATATAGCGGACAAACAGAACATTTATTTGGGCCTCTAATGCAATTTTGAAAAACGCATTTTTTCCTAATTCAAATAAAATAGCAATAAAACTCTGAATAAGATTCTTATTTGATTTTTATATTTAACCTCCAATATTTCTTTATTTTGGGGAAGTAATTTTATCCCCTCTCTTTATTTTTCATATATGAAATATTCAAAGAGAAAAATAATTAAAATCATACGACCCTCTTTTCAAAATTTGAGAAAACTCAAATATGAAAATAAGGAAATCCCCAACTCTCTCCTTGGGTCCTTGAGTTGCGTATAATTTTTAGGATCAACCAGAAATGCAATAAAATATGATATGCAATGATGATCTAATGTATAACATTCCAAATTGAAAATTTGGGATGTTACAAACCTATCCCCCTTAAGATGAATCTCGCCCTCGAGATTCAGGTTGGCTAGAAAATAGGTGAGTGTGGTCCTTCGGTAGGTCTTCCTCTCGTTCCCAGGTGGCTTCATCCTCTGTATGGTGGCTCCAATGAACTTTGCAGAACTTGATAACCTTGCTGCGTGTGACTATGCTGGCGAATTCGAGAATCTTCACTGGCTTCTCCTCATAGGTAAAATCGCTATCCAACTGAATCGCTTCCAATTGTACTATATCTCTCAGAGGGATATCGGCCATCTCGGCGTGGCACTTCTTCAACTGGGAAATGTGGAACACATAGTGAACTCCTGGCAATCCTTCGGGTAATTCCAACTTGTAAGCAACTTCTCCCATACGTTCGAAAACTTTGTATGGTCCCACAAAATGTGGTGCTAACTTTCCCTTAACTCCAAAACGTTTAACTCCTCGATGCGGGGACACACGAAGATGCACTTTGTCTCCGACTTCGTAAACTGTCTCCTTGCGTTTCGAATCTGCATAACTCTCCTGCCTGGAATGGGCTACCTTGAGTCTATCGTGAATCAGCTTAACTTTCTCTTCAGACTCTTTAATCAAATCTGGTCCAAACAACTGACGGTCTCCAACTTCATCCCACAACAATGGTGTCCTGCACCTCCTTCCATACAGAGCTTCAAAAGGGGCCATCTTCAAACTGGCTTGATAACTATTATTGTAAGAGAACTCTGCATATGGCAAATTGTCGTCCCAACTAGATCCATAATCTAGCGCACAAGCTCTCAACATGTCCTCTAGAATCTGATTAACTCTCTCGGTCTGTCCATCTATCTGTGGATGAAAGGCTGTACTGAACTCTAGCTTCGTACCCAAAGTCTCATGCAACTGATTCCAGAACTTTGAGGTAAACTGAATTGCTCTACCTGATACAATGGTCCTCGGGACTCCATGCAGACATATGATCCTTGTCATGTATATCTTTGCCAACTTAGCACTGGTATAAGTGGTCTTCACTAGGATGAAATGAGCTACTTTCGTCAATTGATCGACTACAACCCATATCGAGTCATAGCCTGAACGAGTCCTGGGCAATCCCATTATAAAATCTATGCCTAGCTTATCCCACTTCCATTCGGGTATCGACAATGGCTGTAGCAATCTTGCTGGCTTCTGATGCTCTGCCTTCACTCTCTGACATACATCACAAACTGCTACATACTCCGCAATATCCTTCTTCATTCCGGTCCACCAGAAACTGTCCTTCAAATCCAGATACATCTTGGTGTTTCCTGGGTGAATCGAATACGGGGAATCATGGGCCTCCTACAGAATCAACTTCCTGATCTCCGGGTCATTAGGCACATATACGCGGTCCTCAAACCATAAGGTATCGTGCTCAGCCTCACGAAATCCTTTAGCCTTTCCTTTGCTCATCCTTTCCTTTATCCCGGCAATCTCTTTGTCAATCTTCTGAGCTTCTCTGATCTTATCCATCAAAGTAGACTGAATTTCCAATGCTGCTACCTAGCCTCTCGGAACTATCTCCAAACATAGCTCACGAAGATCTTCTGCTAACTCCTTGGGTAATTCTCTGGTCATGAGCATATTGACATGGCTCTTGCGACTCAACGCAAGAGCTACTACGTTAGCCTTCCCGGGGTGATAATGCAATCTCATATCATAATCCTTGATGAGCTCCAACCATCTCCTCTGTCTGAAATTTAACTCCTTCTGCATGAAGATATACTTCAAACTCTTGTGATCCGTGTACACCTCACAATGGTTTCCGATGAGAAAATGTCTCCATGTCTTCAACGCATGCACTATGGCTGCTAATTCCAAATCGTGCGTAGCATAATTCAACTCATGGGGTTTAAGCTATCGTGAGCCATATGAAACAACTCTTCCCTCCTGCATAAGCACTGCTCCAAGTCCTCGACGAGAAGCATCGCAATATACTTGATAATCCTTGCGTTGATCTGGAAGAATCAGCAGTGGGGCTGTAACCAAACGTTTCTTCAATTCCTGAAAACTGGCCTCACATTCCTCAATCCATTTGAACTTGGTGTCCTTCTTCAACAACTCCGTCATGGGCTTGGCAATCTTAGAGAAATTATCAATGAACCTTTTGTAGTATCCTGTGAGTCCAAGAAAACTCCGGATCTCTCCAACTGACGTGGGTGCTTCCCAATTTGTCACCGTGACAACCTTGGTGGGGTCTACTGCTATTCCTTCTCTGGATATAACATGTCCGAGGAATCCAACTTCCTTCAACCAAAACTCACACTTGCTGAACTTGGCATATAACTGATGTTCTCTGAGCTTCCCAAGTACCAAACACAAATGCTCCTTTTGCTCATCTTCATTCTTCGAGTAGAGCAGAATATCATCAATGAACACCACAACGAACTTGTCCAAAAAATCCATAAACACCTTGTTCATCATGTTCATGAAATAGGCACGCGCGTTAGTCAGACCAAATGACATAACGGTATACTCATGTAGCCCGTACCTTGTGGTAAATGCTGTCTTAGGTATATCCTGCTCTCGAATCTTAAGCTGGTGGTATCCTAATCACAGATCGATCTTGGAAAATACTTTAGCTCCTTGCAACTGATCAAACAAATCATTAATCATTGGCAGTGGGTACTTGTTCTTGATTTTCACTTCATTCAATCCACGATAATCAACAACCATCCTCAACGATCCATCCTTCTTCTCCACTAGAAGCACTGGTGATCCCCAAGGTGACGAACTTGGGCGAATATAGCCTTCATCTAGTAACTCCTTAATATGCTTCTTAATTTCTTCCAAATCCTTTGCGGGCATCCGATATGGTCTCTTAGATATTGGCCCTGTGCCTGGCAAAAGCTCAGTCAAAAACTCGATGTCTCTATCCGGTGGCATGCCTGGCAACTCCTCTAGAAATACGTCAGGGAAATCCTTCACCACTGGTACTTCCTCCTTTACAACTCCTGATAAGGAATTCACCTGAGTCCTCTTCGACATATGCCGGGATACATACTTGATCCTTCTTCCTTCTGGGGTGGTAAGAAAAATCGACTTACTGGCGCAGTCAATGTTCCCTCCATACTTCGATAACCAATCCATGCCTAATATCACATCCAGTCCTTGTGACTCCAGTACTATTAGGTATGAGGGGAACACGTAGTTACCAATCCTTAATGGTAACCGATCACACCATAGGCTAGCCATATACTCTGCTCCTGGCGAGGTTACTAACATGGGTGACCTAAGGGCTTGGGTTGGCAGGTTATACTTATCCGCAAATCCCCTTGATATGTATGAATGCGATGCACCAGTATCAAAAAGAACGATAACAGTAAATGACTTAACCAAAAACCTACCTATTACTGCATCGGGTTGCGCTTCAATCTCCTCCACGCTAACGTGGTTCACTTGTCCCCTGTTGAAAGGGTTGGTCTTCTTCCGAGAGCTTCCATTGCCATTTCCATTCTTTTCTTCAGAATGCTCCGTGGCGTAATGTCCATTCTTCTCGCACTTGAAACAAGTAATGTGACTTAGATCCTTCTTGGCGGGCATTGCTGGGTTGGAACGGTTCTGACCGTTGCTTCCTCCATTACCATTCCCATTCTTGGGGCCACTATGGTTGTCAGAACTCCCTCCATTGGAATTATGGCCTCCATGGTTATGGTGAAGGTGTCCTCCCGAGTTCGGGATAAAACGGGGCCTCTGCTGAGCTCCTGAATTATACTTCCCTTGTCCATACTTCCTCTAGTGATTGTCAATCTGCTGCTGCTTCCCTTCAATCATGAGAGCTCTATCTACCAACTCCTGGTAGTTGTTGAAGGTTGCCACTATAAACTGCATGCTCAGCTCATCATTCAGTCCTTCCAGAAACTTCTCCTGCTTAGCTGCATCCGTAGCAACGTCATCCGAGGCATAACTGGCTAACTTACTAAAATCATCCACATACTGGCCCACTGTGCATCCTCCTTGGCGCAAGTTGTGAAACTCGCACTTCTTCATGGCCATAGCTCCTGCTGAAACATGGGCAGTGCGAAAAGCCTATTGAAACTGGTCCCATGTGATAATGTCGATGGGGTAAGTGGCTGTGAAATTCTCCCACCAAGATGTTGCGGGTCCATCAACATGACGTGCGGCAAATCGCACTCTCTCCGCATTTGTGCATCCTGCAGTGGTAAACTCCCTTCCAATCTTGCGGAGCCAATCATCTGCAACTATCTGCTCGGTGCTACTAGAGAACACCAACGGATTCAACCTTAAGAAACGGGCAGTGTTGTTGTTCCCCTGATTCTGATTCTGGACTAGTATCTGCATCAATGCATTCTGCTGATGGATCAACTGAGTGAGCTCCGGTGGGAAATCAAATCCATTGTCGCGTCTCGGAGGCATATGATGGGTTTAGAAAAGATGAGAAAATAGAATAGAATGAGATCTAGAGGGAAAAAACTACCCATATGCACATGAGATAAACACAAACATATCACTTCAATAAATTCAAGCGAGGGCATACATCGATCTAACTACCGTTAAAAAGTTCTTGGACTATACTATATACATGGGGGAATACTACTACTGATATGGTGGTCGACTAGAAAACTTGATTGGTGGAAGACTCCATGATATCCGCTCCAGCTTCATCAACATAGTCATCATCGCTATCGTCGGTGTCAGAATCGGTGTCGTCGATGATGATGTAGTTCTCCGGGCAAGTGGAATCGTCATCTTCTCCTACTAGCGCGGGGTATCCCATGAATACTCCTAGATTCCTCGTCAAATCGTCATTCTTCTCCAGGATTATCGTCATTTCTTCCTCATATCCATCGCGTGTAGACTTGAGTTCTTCCTCCAGCTTCGTGATCCTGGTCATTGCCTTCTTCAGATCTATCATGCCCGCACACATCTGGTTCTCCTGGCGACGAATATGCTGGTTTAACTCCTGGATGAAAGCTGCAATAGATCTGTCCCTCCTGGTGCTGATCATCTCCCATTGCTCATCTCGGCGCCCACAAATCTGATAGATTGTATCCTTGAGATCTTTGTGGTAAACTTCTCCAATGCGTCCCATGGTGATGTGGGCGGCCATGCTCTTTCCTAGACTCCAGGTTGGTGCATCAAAGGAAAACTCTATGGGCTCAGTGACTGGCATGAACGTCCTTCCTGGAAGTTGAACTCGAATCATCCAACGCTCCTCTTCTGGTAATTTGGCGATGTATGTCCTGGTGAAGCTTGGTATTCCGATGTTTAGGTATCTAGTAATTTCCTTCAAGTGTCGTCCAAAAGGTGTATCTTCATCCGGTTGTGTGAACTTGTTCCTTTTATACGCCATCCTAAAGAGTGGAAAAGGAGGAGGAGTCAGAAATGACAAGAGAGTAGAGATCGAGGGTCTTGGCTTAGTGGTCATGTCCTACAGTGAATGTGTGCTCTAATACCATCTTGTAGCGACCAGACCTCAAATTGTCTGATCTCTGTGCATCAGTGTCATCCCTGGATCGTTAATGCTGGCATGGACAGTACTCGAGGGTCTATAACAGAGTAGCAATCACACACTTATTACATTGAATAGTCTCAAAAGAGAACTTATTACAATAATATGGCTTAAGGCCATCTAAAATCGATAACAGCGGAAGGCTTGGAAGATAAAGTGAGTCCATCAACTCCAACGACATCACCGAGTGAAAGACAACGACCTACAGCACCTTACTCGTCATCTGAAAAGTCTGCAACATGAACGTTGCAGCCCGAAACGGGTCAACACATGGAATATGCTGGCAATGTAACACATAAAGCATATATGGCTGGTGGAAAGCTCTATGGTTACAGTTTTGCATAAAGCCAATTTTTTCCTACAACAAAGGAATAAATTTTATTTAACTATCATGGTGGTTGTTAAACATTTAGAAGGTTCCTCTAATTCAATCCCAACTAAACATCATCATTAACCGAATCAAATTAATTTAGAGTGATGAGATCAACATGATAATCCAAGAACTAGATACTCAAAATGTCCATAACCAGGGACACGGCTAATCATGATTAGTTTATACACTCTACAGAGGTTTGCGCAGTTCTCCCCACAATACTCGTATACATCCATGGTCAGAGATTCAAGACACAGTCTTTCTAAAGCATTAACTCTCTACTCTGGATAGACACTACCACCTACAACCCACTACATCTGCTAGTCTACCTGTTCAAGAGCTTCACGCAACTTACTCAACTATGCCAGAGCCCATATTGGCTTGTGGCTGCACTCGGAAGTTTCTAGCATGAATAATCTTATGATCCCATTAAGCCTGGGTGGCGGACCATAGGATGATCACACGGGTACTCCCAGATATCCTAGGACAACACTGGATTCTCCAGGTGCCCTGACAACCACTGGGTACTCCAGGTTGCCTCAAGCAATCCACCTAGATGTGTATTTAAGTAGCCACCTTAAGTAAACCATTAAGTAACAATACTCACATCGGTCATGGATACACTCACCCAGTATATGTCTACGAGCATAGCATAGCAATATAAGCATCACGTAAAAGTAACTCCCAATGGTTTGATAATAAACAGGGCAATAGGTTCTACCTCATCATCTACTTCCCAAAAACCACATGTTAATCAGATCCTAACCATGCAATTGTTTGAGGGTTGATTTAATGCAATAAAACTGGGTAGTAAAGAGGTATGATCAAAGTGTTACTTGCCTAGCTGATGATCCGTGAAACCTAGAGACCCGTAGTAGCACGCTTCGCACTCTGGGTACTCTATCACAAATAAACAAGAATACAATGAGCACTCAATAAGAAGCACAAGTAAAACTCAAATAAAAGATCTTACCAGAAAGTTCAACTTAAGAACTCCGGTTTGCAAAAAGAATCAAATCAAACGAAGCAACGAAATTCAAACTACGAAAGAAACAAGATCCATTTACTAATCTGGACTTAAGTCAAATTTTATAGTAACAAAATCTTGTTCAAGTTGGTTAAACAGAAAAAGGGCTTCATGATGAAGATCTGGGCGCTTGAATCGCCTAATTCCGATAAACGAGCGAAAAGATAAACTAAAACAAAAATCAGGGCAGAAATCGCAATCGAAAATAATCGCGGAAAGACCCTGGAAAAAGAAAAACTAACAAACAGACTAACGAGCGAACGTTCGCTGTCTGCGGCTAACGGGTGAAAACCGTTCATTAAAACGAACGTACGAATGGGCGTTCACTAAATAATTAAACCGGAAAAAAACTGATCAAAAATAAAAAATAACCGGGGTTTTCGAAAAAAAACAAATGGTTTTCTATGAAAACTGGCGGCGGCGGCTACCTCGGCAGCGGGGTCGGGACGGCGACTGCTTCGGTAATGGTAGGCCGCGACGATGGGCGGCGGGGTCAGCGGGGCAGCCACGGGTGGCGGCGGGGTCGGCGGGCGGCGGCGGCTCCGAGGGACGGCGGCGTCGCGGCACGCGGTTCGAGGCGGTGGAGGCTAGGGTTAGCGGGAACGGGCGGCTAGGCTGGCGGGGTCCTGGGTCGGGCCTTTTAAAAGGGCCGGCCGGAGAAGTCTGGGTCAGGTACGGCCCGGCTAAGTCAGTTCCTTTTAAAAAAAATAATCCAACGCGCAGAAAAACAAAGAATAGAAATACTAAACAAACTCCAAAAATCCTGAAATATAATTTCCCCGTCCTCTAAAAATATAGCGGACAAAGAGAACATTTATTTGGGCCTCTAATGCAATTTTGAAAAACGCATTTTTTCCAAATTCAAATAAAATAGCAATAAAACTCCGAATAAAATTCTTATTTGATTTTTATGTTTAACCTCCAATATTTCTTTATTTTGGGGATGTCATTTTATCCCTCTCTTTATTTTTCATATATGAAATATTCGAAGAGAAAAATAATTAAAATCAAACAATCCTTTTTTCAAAATTTGAGAAAACTCAAATGTGAAAATAACGAAATCCCCAACTCTCTCCGTGGGTCCTTGAGTTGCGTAGAATTTCTAGGATCAACCGAAAATGAAATAAAATATGATATGAAATGATGATCTAATGTATAACATTCCAAATTGAAAGTTTGGGATGTTACAAGTTCTCTCTCGCCACCCGAGGCATCCAACTTATATTCCTGGAATGGTGGACCTTGCTCTCCACCCGCGGGACAAAATAGTGCCTGAACAAGTCGATGTTGGGGGCAACTGCAACGAAGTTCTCGCACAAGTGGGCAAAGATCGCCATTTGCCATAGGATTTGGTGTGAAGTCCAGAAAGTGGAAGCTGTATATCATCATCATCGCCTCAAAGAAATTCGAGAAGGGAGGACAGAGGCCGCAGATGAAATATGCACAAAAGAACTTATATGAATCTGGCGGGTCCTTTTTTCCCTCGTCCGTAACCCTGGGTGCGCCATGCCCCTTTGGGACCTCTCTTCCCCATAGATATTCGTACCTTGACTTCAGCATCCCGCCGTCCAGATTCAACGGGAAGAAGACCACATCTTCCTTTTGCTTCTTATCCAGCTTCGCCGCCCTCTTCTTGCTCCCTACGGCGGCCACCTTCTTCATGGTGGTCACCTTCCCCTTGTGAGCAGCGGTTTTCTTCCCCATGTCCTCGATCTGCAGTAGGGGTGGAAGGAGAAAGTTGGGTTTGGATTGGTGGCGAATGTAGGCGAGGAGGAAGAGCAGTCGCTTGCACTACAAAAAAATACACTTCCATGATGATACATGTTTGTCACAGTAGGTCACGTTTTTTGTCATGCATGTACATCCATGACGATTTTATGACAGAATCAAGATAGTCATACCTGTGCTATCGTAGAAGTGTTCCATGACATTACCAAAATTATCATCACGGAAGTGTCCACTTCCATGACGATAAATCGCGCGTCACAGAAGTTCTTTCGTCAAGGGTGACCGACACGTGGCATCCACCGTAACGGAACACCATTAAGCTATTGGGTTGGGTTTTGGATCCGATAACCCGTTAACGGCCCGGACCAATGTGAAATTTCCACATGTAAAATTCTTATTGGTCGGACGAAACACGTGTCAGCTCGTCAGTGGGTCAGATAGGCGCCTATGATATTCGACATGTTCCACGGCCCACCACTAGCCCATTTAGCTTACAAAGCCGGCCCGTTTGACTTGGTCAAAAGTTAACAGGCTGGCCCATGAAAAGCCTGTTAACGGTCTCTTTGCAAGTAGCCCATTTTACGACCCGGTATGAATGTTTTTCGGAGGCGGTTGCGTGGCGTCTAGATGAAGCTACAAACCTACCCTGGTTTAGACCTTTGGACGCCGGCCGATTCACGGGTCAGAGTTATTATAAAAGTAATTTCCTTGTACAACCAAACATTGGTCTCATGCGGTTTTGGGCGAGTAGAGGCTCTTTTGGCGCTTCGTTCAAAATTTTGAAACACAAGCATTCACGTTTAGAGTACTCTTGAACTATGAGGATTGACCTGAATAGACAACATTATATTTCTGTATGTTTGAAAACCTCATTAAATTATCCGCTTCTTTTTAAAATTTTGACACTTGAAAATCCTATAACTACGATTATTTTGGAATGGAAGAGGTAAATTTGAATCTATTTTGTACACGACTACATATGCTATTATGTAAAAAATCAGAGCAAAGATTGGTGCCCCCATAATTTAGGTATGATTTACAAATGCCATGATATCAAATTCAAATAATTGAATGGACTTCATGTTGAATTAGATTTTTTTAAACCACCTTAAGTTGAATTCAAATGTATGTTAGTTCATAGGTAGCTATTTATAATGTTCATTGTGTAAATTTCGTATGTATAATGTGCTTTACACACACAACATGAACTATACTCACGTTTATATTCGATTGCTAAAGCGATGCATTGTCTGGAGTTCAAAATACTAACTATGTGGATCAATTGTGTCGAATAATAACATAGACATGCTCAAATTCGATAGAATCTAGATGTCTGATGGATCAATGACCGTTCCTTACGCGAATTGCAAATATGATGATCCCATCCTAATATTTGGATACAATTTATATCTTTAATCAATGTGTACAGTAGTCTTTTACGTGTAGTTTCACTCTCCGTCGGTGGTCTCTCACACATGCTCACACACTCTCTCCCGAGGTTTCTTTCTCGCACACATGCTCTCGATATAACCCTCCCTCCCACTCGTAACCATTTATGACTATTTTCACTAACCTTTATCACAAGCACTCTTCCTCTCGCAAGCATACACACGCACAATACCCATCGACCCTTTATATACATAGACCTGCCTATGTGTCTCCTGTATGCACATTATCTTTAGGCCTGTCTCTCACGCATTATCTCACACCTCTCTTCCTAATCGACGAGTATGATTCTAGCAGAGCATTCTGTAGGATGCCCCTTAAAGTTAGGTTGGATGAATAGTAATATCAGAGATAAAGGGGTTACCTTAGTCCGAGAACCTAGGGTTACAAATCCTAGCCTGCTTTGTCTGTGGACACAGAGTCCTTCACAGTTTTGTTATCTTTGTCTTGTACGACTAGTCATCCATGGGTCTCCCTAAATGCGTCACCGACCAACCAATGTGGCGCAGGATGGAACCGAACGAAGGGCCTCACCTCGACCCACCGGACCTCACGCGGTGACACACCCACTGCCCCCACGTCTCGTTATCTTCTCACACCCACACGTACCAACACAAACACCACACACACAAAAATATTCTCCTGGTGCCTCTATCCCCTCCCCCCTTGCATATACACACTCAAGGGAATCTCTCGTCGTGATGTCACATTCTCTCTCTCTCTCTCTCTCTCTCTCTCTAGACCACTCCCATTTCTCGTGCTATCTCTCCACCCCCCCCCCCCGCCGGCCCCTCTATCCATGCCTCTCTCGAATACGTAATACACACACATACCTCTCTAGGCCCTGCCAAATGCATCAACTACACATTCACACATGTTACATCACATACCCCATTGATCTAAAAAGCCTTCTCTTCACGTTTATTTTGCATACAACATTCCTTTTGAATAAAGTGTGGCCAAAAAATTATTTTAGAATTCCACCATATATACAACATTACAAAGTTATATGGAGGAGTACAAATGCTAATTTGCATTGCATGGTGCCCACAATGATATTTATTCCGCACTGTGAATTTGTATATTTTTATACTATATACAAAGTTAGTCATAATAAAGAGAAACGAAGAGCATCTCTCTCTCCATCGCATACTTTCACGTATGCACACAAACTATCTCCAGGTCCTCTAAAAGTAAGCCCCCAACACATTCACGCATGTTTCATCTTTCTCTCGCGATATATACAATGACGATTATTGTATTTGAAGCAAAAGCACGATACGTACATTGGACTTCAGAATCCACTCATTACAGTCACCATTTACGTTTTGTGGTTATTATACCGTCACGGGCTCATCGTACAACTCTGTATTTGCTCAAGACATGACTAGTTGACTAGTTAAACGCTCCACGTGGCACCTCTAGTGTTGCATCACATTATCTCACTACCATCGGGCCCACCTGTCGGCTTGTATCTACTCTAGATCTACACTCTTATAAAATACACTCTTATAAAAAACAGAGTTGGTGATGATGGTGTGCCTGCCATCCTGCAATATAGGCCGTCCGATTTATATCTAACAGATAGGAAAGAAATTATGGCAATTTTGCAAAAAGGTACCCACACACCTCTCCACATTTGCAAATAAGGCCTTCCCTCATTCATCCTTTTTTCTCACAAGATAAAGTAGTCATACAAATGCATCTTGATGTTACGTGCAACGCACGGGCATCTTGCTAGTAAGAATGAAAACAAACGACAAAAAATATATTGACGATGGTTCGAAGTCATGACCGCGGGCACAACGGACAAGGTGGCCTTGTATTGGTACACTGAGCTGTCTGTTTTAAAACACATGAGCTGGTGTGGTGATTATACACACACGCACGCATCCACATGAACTGCATGCACGCAACACTCACACGAACACATGCACCCACGCACACACGCACGCAACACTCACATGTACACGCGCAGCCAAGCACACACACAACACTCACACGCACGCATGCATGCACACACCAGTACACCACACGACCAACACACACTCTCATGCTCAAGTCCTCAACCTACACGTGCATGTGCACACATCAGGCCATGACAGACACATATACAACTAGTTGATTCTCGTGCACGGTTTGGAGTCTTGTTGCGCCTGCATAAATTTGTGTTTATCCGATCTTTTCCCTATGCGAACTGACAAGTGGGACCCAAAAGGAACATGGTCAATTTAACTAGTCAACATGGCGTCACACAGACTATTTGACCGGTCAACAGAGTGCAATCCGATGCTGAACCATGAGCAAGTGATTGTATAATCACCGCAAAACGTATATAGTGACTGTAATCAGCTTATTCTAAAGTTCGGTGAACGTATTACGCTTTTCTCTCTGTAGGCCCTCCAAAACTACATCTCTACACTTTCTCACATGTTACATCTAACAACTATGCAGTACAGCACTACTACTACTACACTCTAACACAATAAATCATATTTTTTTAGTTTTACTAGATATCATATTGTTACTTAATTATTCAGTTTGCATACATTATAATTGCCTTTGAAATGTATGGCCAGTATCATCTAACGCGTGGGAAAAATCCCGCTGTCGGTGTCAAAACCGGCGGATCTCGGGTAGGGGGTCCCGAACTGTGCGTCTAGGCGGATGGTAACAGGAGACAAGGGACACGATGTTTTACCCAGGTTCGGGCCCTTTTGATGGAGGTAAAACCCTACGTCCTGCTTGATTAATATTGATGATATGGGTAGTACAAGAGTGGATCTACCACGAGATCAAGGAGGCTAAACCCTAAAAGCTAGCCTACGGTATGATTGTTGTAATGGAGGTTATGTCCTACGGACTAAAGCCCTCCGGTTTATATAGACACCGGAGAGGGCTAGGGTTACACAGAGTCGGTTACAGTGGTAGGAGATCTACATATCCGTATCGCCAAGCTTGCCTTCCACGCCAAGGAAAGTCCCATCCAGACATGGGACGGAGTCTTCAATCTTGTATCTTCGTGGTCTTGGAGTCCGGTGGACGATGATAGTCCGGCTGTCCGGACACCCCCTAATCCAGGACTCCCTCACCCGCCCTTTCCTGTTTAATCAGGTTTGTATTGATGGATCGTGCGAAACAGCAAAACTATAGTACTACATAGTACAAGTGACAGTTCACTGGGCCGTCCTGTCGTGTACTCCTCCTTCGTAAGAGTGGAGCGCTCGCTTTCATAAATCTTCTAGTCCCTTTTGCCAACATGTGGGACATCAAGCTACCGGGTCCACGTGCCATACCGGAATACAGTGCAGAGCAGCCGTGGTGAGCACCCGAGTCATGGCGCCGGCATAGTAATGAGCAATGTGGCATCAAATCACAAAGCTGCACCTTTCCCGCAGTTAAGTTGGAGGGACAAAGTAATAATGCTAAAAAAAGAAGTTGGAGGGACGAAGGAACCATCATTTTACTCGTTGCTGAATCCGCTTCTCCCTCATCTTCTTCAAGTTAACCACGTGTTGCTTCTGCCGTTGTTCTACCTCATGTGGGACACAGATCGGCTTGGTAAAGCACTGACACATGAGACCGCATGTTAGCAAACCGCCATGACAACATCCTCTAAAAATAAGAAACCTCCCCCGCCATTTGCGCGACAAAATCACCTCCTTTTTTACTAATCTTGATTCTATAATTTTTTAGATCAATATAATTGAGATTTGTATAGATAGCACACATGAACAAAACCAAGTGATACAGTTACGGGCATCCACAATGTGTAGCCAAATGCGAAAATAGCTTTTGGCATCGTGGGAACCATTGTGGACAGTGTTGCCAAAGCCAAAAAGATGGAACCGAAGCTCCCTGATTGATTGATTGAAGGAATAGAAAAATGCAACGTCTCTCCTCTTTCTCCCGTGCTTGGACGCTTGTACAGTATAGAGCACAGAGTCTACTCCCCTGTCCCTTCTATCACAAATCACAAAGCAGTGAGGCGTCGAATCACAAAAGCACGGACGAAGAAACCATCATTTCACTCTTCGCTAACTCCGCTTCTCCATCGTCTTCTTCGAGAAACCATCTCACCGCACTAAGCTGGATGGACGATGCTATTTTGTACTAGTAGTACTAGTACATTTATGCGTCCTTTGGTTCAACAGACTTCCTGGATGCAAACAAGGCGGTTGTCTCGGCTTGCAGGCGGCACTTGCGACCGACTTACCATGGTCTCCCTCAATGGTGTTCTCCGTTGAACGCACTTCGCCAAACCACAATGTTCGAGATATCATCGACGTCACCGCAATGGGGAAGGAAGTCAAATATAGTAACTACCTCCATTTTTTGGTACACAAGGTCAGTATATCAAAATTACAATTTGCAAAAGGCCACTAACACTAATCGAGTGGGGTTTGCCTCGTACTAGCAACCAAGGATATTAATATCCCTTGCATGCTTGCGGAAGTGAGAAGGTTGGTTTGCATGGCGCTGCATTAATCAAGCGATGAGGAGTGAGATGGTTAGGTCTTTGGTCTTTGTAGAAAAGAATACGCATTAATTGACACGTGAAACGAGGATTTGTATCGATTAATCCCGCGAAGGAAAACCAGCCTTTCTTTTTTAACGCTAGTACTCCTAGTACGTACGTACTTATCCTTTTTGGGTCTAGGCCTTGCATTGCCATACTTCGCCACACATTTTTTCCAAGCTTGCCTAAAGTTTCCAAAATGAAAAGGAGGTACACTTGCGCACGACTGTCGCGGTCGCACCGCACCCTCACACGGTCGTTCCTGCACGCTGCGGTCGCACCGCACCCTCACATAGTCGCTCCTGCATGCCGCAAACCCAACCAAGGGAACACACCCTCACTGACACGTGTTGTCGCATGCGAGCAAACCAAACTCAGCCATCCTACTGCTGACACATAATTTTCGTTCATAGAGTATGTTTATCCAACCGCATGTTTGGGAGTATCCGTATAGCCCGTGTGGTGGTCTGTTGGGGAAGAAGAAGAGGTGAGGAAGAAGGGTTAGGAGACGTAGGATATTCATCCAACCGCCTAAAATGGTAGACTGGCCCAAGTCAGGCGACTTGCATAACAATATATGTTTTTACATAGCAAAAGATCCATAAAAAAACAACATAAAGAAAAACTATCATTGCTCGCGGAATGAGACGGCCTCGTCGTCTTTGGTTGCCGGCGTGAACCAGCCGTAGCTGCCGACGTGCGTATCCGCACCGTGGTTGTCCTCGGCCTCCAGCTACTCGTTCACGCGGAGCGTGCGGGCGCTCTGCACGAACGAGAGCACAACCCGGTTCAAGTCAAGGACATCTGGTTCCACCTGCAGGAGGGCCTCGATGGCAGCGGCATCCGCGCGCTCCGCGTCGAGTCGAGCCTCCGCCGCCCGGTTCAAGTCTAGGACGTCTGGTTCCGCCTGCAGGAGGGCGTCGCTGAGAGCGGCATCCGCGCGCTCCGCGTCGAGTTGAGCCTCTGCCGCCCGGTTCAAGTCCAGGACGTCCGGTTCCACCTACAAGAGGGCCTCGATGGCAGCGGCATCCGTGCGCTCCGCCTCAAGTTGAGCCTCCGCTGCCTGGTTCACATCCACGACATCCACGTCGAGTTGAGCCTCTGCCTCCCGGTCCTCCTTTAGTATCGCCATGTTGAACTACTGGTCTGCCTGCACCATGGGGGACTCGGACGCTGGCACAAAGTTGACGTCCATCGTCTCATACCCATCGGGGGCCTTCTACGTCCCGACCTCCGCCATGAACATTGGATCGGCTTCCTCCTCCTTGTAGCTTGGCTCCAGAGAACTCGGGGATTGTCCTGCCGCAAAGCAAGCTTGGGAACGGAGGTCTGTGGCGCTGACCGCCATCGTGATTTCCGCGTGGTGCTCTGGCATCAGCATCTTGTAGTAAGTGATCTTGTGGTGCACCATGGCTTTCCGGCAAACTAGGGGACGCTTGATGCGGGCTAGGGGATCAAAAGGTGGGGGAATGGGCTGGAGATTAGGTGTGGTTTTAGGGCAGTGGCTGGCGTAGGCCAAGCAGCGAAGGTTCTGGTGTGAATAGTGGTTCCGGCGACGACTGGTCAATTGGTTTTGACTGTACATCGCTCTTGTTGCGTTCACGTTGCAGCCCGGCACGCTGGACCCTCCACATCGCTCACCGAATGGAACGCGCTTCGTCTTGCGTTTTTGATCGCTTGTGGGACCGCAGTTGATAGCAAACCGACGTCCCTCCCCCTCCCCCGCCCGTGTCATATGTACTACCAGTCCCTCCGTTTTATGCGGAGTAAATCAAAACAGAGGGAGTATACTACGGATGAGGATCCCATGACGTGGCCAAACCCATTGAGTAACGGACATGCGGGGCCTAGCAAGCATGGGTCCGCCAGTAAGTGACCGAAAGGGAGGGTAAGGCAGGGATACCTACGTCAGAGGATCCACTTCCACTACTACTCCCTCCTTCCATTTACTATACCAGGCCTAATGCATTTTTCTAGGCTAACTTTGACCAAATGTTAGAGTAATAATATATGACATGCAACTTACACAAAGCATACAGTCAAATTCAAATGTGAAAGGAGCTTCCAATGATATAATTTTCACATTATACATCTCATGTACTGTTAATCTTGTCAATAGTCAAATGCGGTTTTGAAAAACGCATTAGAGCATGGTTAATAATATAGCCAGTCGATGGCTATGAGGGACTGCCATGTCATCTATAGCCATCATCTATTATATGCACTCATACAGTAGTGTGGGCTATAAGGTTGGCTATTTCCCGCAGAAAAATTTATAAGGTTGGCTATTGTATTAGTACTTTTTTCCATCTCCTCTCTATCTCTTTCTTCATATTTATTGTATTTAACTAGGAATGCATATATAGCTAGGCTCTTGCATGAGAGTTCACTCCCCTTACTTTTTCACATCTCTCTCCTCCGCATAGGCCCTATATACATGGAAGGAGGGAGTACTACTATGAGCACTGCATACTCTAGTACAGATGTTGTCAGTACTCCACTAGTGCTATTGGTCAGGGAGCTTAAAAAGTTACTATTGGACTGGCTATACGTGGCGAAATCCTAGTAGGAAGAGCATGCGCGAGAACAAGCACATTCACGTGGTTGAAAACAAATTGGAAACCATCTCGAGTACAAATCGTGGAGTACGTACGAATCTAACAATATTGATTGGGCATTGTTGAATGTTGATACTTTTTTGATCAAAGTAGAGATACTTTGACTACACATAAAACTTATATGTAAACTAGAAATGATAGAAGGGAGTATATTGTACATTCAAAAAAAAACATTGAATATCCTTTATATATGATTTGCGGATGTTATGATCACCAGTTCAAAATTTTGAATCCGCCTTAGGTATCACGTGCCCCCACTCATTCTCTCTCGATTTCATCTCGGGGTTAGGATATCGATTGACAGAGGACTAGGGTGGGTACAATACGTTTGTTTCGCTTATGAACGTACACTATACTCCCTCTGATCCCCACAGACCCCCTCCCCCGCCCCTGCGGGTCATTTCTATCATAGAAACAGACCAAACCTTTATCTCCTTGCATGACACGCAATTGATCTCTGAACATCAATCGATCTCGTCAACATGTGTCGGGGCATGAACCATATGCGATGTCAAAACTAAGACGTGAAGCAACACGTAGTGGAGGCAAAGTGAAACTTTAAACGAACCGTTTGTTTGTATGCATGTCGGACAAATTACAACGTTGGAAATACAAGCATGGTCTAGACCAACATGCGAATGATACTCGGCGGAATGTTCAAAATGAGGCATGCAGGAGGATGGACTCGACCGGAGGGCGACATGATCGATGGAGAAGAGGGTTGGAGAGGAAAGAGAAATAAGGAAACGCCACATGATTATACTTGAACGACTGAAATAAACAATAAGTTGTCTCGCTTGGCCTACATAGTGAAAGTCCTAATGCGCAACGCATTTGACCTTTAGAATAGCAAACCCATGTTATATACTTACGCTAGATACGATGATTTGTGAGCTGTCATTGTTTGATGTTTTTCCGACAGCCACAAAATAAAACCTATTTTCAAAAATTATATTGTTTGTATTGTGTGTGTGTCTCCCTCTATCTCTTCTCTCATATCTCATCCGAAAACCCTTGGACCCAATAGATGAGGAAGGAAGATGGATTGGTATTCTCTGGACCGATGACTCAGTTGGAGGCAGAGCTATGGATTCAAAACATGAAGGATCACTTCGGGAAAAATTTGGTTGCAAGGAAGTACGAGGTTCAATATGCTCTTTAGTACTTCAGAAGAAGTGCTGCAACCTGGTGGAAGATGCATCAAGCCATACAAGGATATAACGGAGCAAGAACTTGGGAGGAATTCAAGAAGACTCTGTTGAGATCACGTCTCATCCGGAAGCATGGTGATAACCCAAAGAATAAACCTTGTGCCTGCAGGAATAGCAGAGAAATAGGACACACCCATGAGGAACACAAGGATGGATGCCCTCATTGTGAGGAGAATCACCCCGCCGAAGAATGCCTGACTGGTTATTTGTTTCTTGTGTGAAGGAACTACGCACTACCCTGCTCAGTGTCACTTTTACCCCAAAGTACAAGAAATTACCAAGCAGCAGAAAGAAGCCCTCAGGGAAAGTTTAGAAGAACCCGTGATGGAGGAAGTTATTGAAGACCCTGATGGAGAAGGCCTAAATAGATTTTACGCTCATGTCTGCTATTCATGTGGAGAAGAAGGACATTATTCCCAGTATGGCACAAAGGAAAGAGAAGCATATCTAGAAGATTTGCCGACAATAGAAGTGAAGTTTGAATCTCAGGTAGAAGCTCTGATCATTACGAAGAAATCCAGGAAGAGAAAGCGAAGGCATCCCCAGGACAACCCAATTTTTGCAGAGAAGGACCTGAGTAATATCACTTGTTGCAGGTGCAAGGATTTAGGTCACTATGCCAATATGTGTCCAGTGAAGAAGCCAAGAACCCAAAGAGTAGACACGATCCCCAAGAATCCCAGAGACTTATCGGGAGTTATTTGTTTTTGTTGCAGGGAAGCAGGACATTATGATACTAAATGTCCCGACAAGATGAAAGCTGGAGCTGAGTAGTTGGAATTTTGATATTGGTATTAACTATAGTAGGAAGCAAAATTATTTTCATGAGTATAGTGAGTTGTGTTATGTAATGGATATCTCAGGGATTGTAATGAATTCATGAATCACTAAAGTTAATGTGTCATGATTAGTTTTATGAGTTGTTACTCTAAAAACACAGATGTTGACCATTTTCGAGGATATGAGAAATATGGTCCATGGAAGAATTTGTGCATTTCAAGGGTGGTAGTACCCTATAAGCACACCCGACCAATGGGAAGGGAAATGTGTCCCACAGATTGGAGTTTGGACAAAATGAGTTGGAATTTTATTTTTGATATGATGGTATGAAGAAATGAAGTACTATTGGATTTAAAGGTGGTGTAATGATGGAATAGGGAACAATAATAACTCCAAGAGGAGTTAAAGTTATATAGGTGTTGAATTGGGTCCATAGCCCATAGGCCCAGGAATTTATAAATAATCAAGGACTCCCTGGAAGAAGAAATTTGGAAGAAGCTATGATTCCGTCAGCAGACAGTTCATAGGAGGTAACGCACAAACCCGGGAGTGGTGAAGAAACGATAGATGTCTTGTTCAGCTTGCAGAGCCAATGGATTTACCCGAACCTAGTTCTAGGACAAGAGAAATACTGCAATGCTTGTGAGAAATGCCCGAGTGTTAGAAATTGAAGATTCGCTAAACCTTATACGGGGTAATGGTTCGGGTGTGGAATGGATTGATCACTATACCGACTTACTCTTATCATTCGCTCTTGCTATTTGGAATGGTAAATCTGGGTGACTTACCCATAGTAGAGAGATGACGATATCAAAACCTTGCTTAAACCTTAGAATGGTACGATGATGAAACCCTGTATAGGCAACCGTCTCCAACCGTAGGACATACGGTGAGATTTCAACCCCGGCCATTTTCCTGCAGGAGAAACCATAAATTGTTGACCACCAGGTGGTTCGGTAGTTGTTTAGTATCGACGACAGACCCATCAGATAAGAAGACCCAGTATCGGTAGAACCTTACATGATGAAGGGATATAAGATTTTGAAAAAAAAATTATGCCCTATCGGAAGAGCCTCAGTGACAGAGTTATTCTGAAGATGTGAGAAGACTGACATTGCTTACCCAAAGGATGGAGTACATGTGTTTTGTCAGAACCAAAACCCCGCTTTTAAGTGTGGTAGCACACTAGACCATTCCGATCAATGGATTTGCTGGAAGACCCCCAAACCCTAACCTTTTCTTGCTAGCCTCTTTGAATCTCGATGACAAGATTCATTTTAAGTGTGGTAGATTTGTAACATCTCAAAAATCTAAATTTTGGAATGTTATAATAGATAAATAGTTTTGATTGATTGAATGTTTGTTGTGTGATTGATTGAGTGAAATTGAGTGGAATTTTAAACTTTTTGAAAGTTGAGTGAGAGGGAATGAACTGACTTTTTGAAAGTTGAGTGAGGGAAGACTAACAAAAGAACCCGTGCGTTGCAACGGATATAAAATAAATAAAACTAATAAATTATTATCCGTAGAAGAGGCAAGACAAAGCAGGAAACAGCCTAGCTGGCCCAACTAAGCAATCCTTCTTCAGCTTTAGGAGCTCATTGGAGTTCACTTTATTCCCCTTTCACAGGCAAAAAAAATTCAGCGGGGCAAGGCAACCCCAGCCTTGTGTTTTTTGTTTGGTGGTGGAGTTGTTGTAGAGGAGGAAGGTGAAGAAGAGGGTCTTGGCCATGTAGTTTAGTCATATGTATGTGTTCGGCCAGGAGCGGGTACTTCACGCCAGCGATGAGGCCCAAGCGGAGCATGATGTGGGGCGGCTTGATGTAGCGCACCCCAATGAGCAGCATGGCTCGGTTGAAGCCTCGGTACCGTGGTCTGAGCATAGGCGGCCGTGCTCCCGCATCGCGGAGGCCTCGAAGTAGGCCCCGCTTATCACGGCCACGAGTTTACCCACGCAACGAATGTACGACAGTAACTGATCTGATCCGGAAGGCGTCAGTCAGGGCCAGTTGGGGGGGGGGGGACGGGGATGAACCTGCTTCACAACGACGGAGCCGGCGTGAGAGGTGAAGATGTTGAGGAAGTTGAGGTTGCCGTCTCCGACGGCGAGGTCGTCGACGCGGCCTCCTAGACTATCGGTCAGCGCTGGGGTGTCGGACTGATGATTAGATCAGGCTACGTCGCCACAGGCTCGTTCTCATGCTCCGCTGTAACTACAACGCTGGATGCCGGACGGCAGCGGCGGGGCGTTATTTTCGCTGGTGGTGCTCCGCGTCACCCTCGTAGGCCGCCCGGCGCTGTGGAACAACCACTTGCCCTTTAGATTCTCGCCGTCCAACAAGATATTAATAATTCTTCAATTTCTTTCCACTGATTCTGCTCTCGCGATCCATCATCTCTCATTCATTAGAAACTGCAGCCACCGGCGTAATAATTTCCTTCGTCTATTTGTTTATTCAACTTGATCCTCGAGTTGGCTTCATGCTTTGCAGGCAGCTCTCCAAGTATATAAATAGCTGTAGTGTGATGAAAAAAAAGCGAGTTGGGACTATTTCAATTACGGGCCGAACCTTTAATTTATTGCCTTATTAAGATTGGTCAGTTGGTTGTGGTTCTCAGGATAAGAAGTTAAAGTCATGAGTTCGATTCGTGCCATGATCAAGTTTTTTTTTAAATTTATGCAGCCCACAATGTGAGGCATGGATGGCCCAACAAAAAGATTGATACGTACGCCCAGCCCATGCACTTATGACGAAAATCACAATACGACGAAACGTTCTCCCTCAATCAAAAAATTAGTACCACCTCGGATAGTAGATAAATAATAAAACTAATAATATGGGTGAACGGATGAAAAAATTAGCGAAACACACCTTGCTTTAATAGTAGGTATAGATAAAAATGACTTCTTTAAATTATATGAAATATGAGTTGGAAGTTTAAAATGATCAAATTGAAAATCCCTACAAGGTATTTTGAAACCCACTTTCAATTTGAAGTTATTTGGATTTTCAAATTTCAAAACTTCTGGAAATATTCAAATGAGAGAAGTAAATATGACACTTCAAATATTTAGAGGCATTTGAAATATATTCGAATGAGGAAAATCAGAAAAGATATGGAACTGGTTTGAAATTCAAATTCAAAACCACTTAGGAGTTATTTGGGTTTTATTCAAATGATATTTCTCCAAAAATAAAATATATGAAAATAGGGTAACATGATTCCCTACAGTAGAAAGTGGAGAAAAATATATTTGAAATCATTTTGGTATTTTAAAAATGATTATTATTAGGTTTTATTGCAATAGTAGCACTGTTTGTCTCTTGTGAATTTTCGTAGATTTTATTTGACCTTGAGAAAATGTTCTATATTTAGGATTTCTTTTTCTGAATTGTTTGATATATTATGTGCCTATGTAAAGTTTTTTTCTCTTTTGTTCTCTATTAAAAAAAGAAAAAGCCGGCGCTTGTCGGGCGCCAGGCCGACCGACCTGTTGACCGCGGCCCACTTCTCTCCGCGGCCCACCCCCGCCAGTCGGCCTGCCCCACACGAATCCGCTACGTGTCGGCCACCCGCTCCTCCTCCCTCTCCCCCCGCATCCACTTACGGGTGGACCCCGCAGCGTCTTCTTCCTCCGCAACTCGCGCCCGAGCCAGATCGTGCCGGCTGTGCCGCCTTATCCCGAATCTCACGGGATCGAGGAACCCCCCCCCCCACGCCCGACCCCTCCTCCAAGGTGCCCACCTATATATACCCCTCCCCTCAACCCGTTTCACGCTTTCCCGATACCTGAGACCCCCTGCCACCGCCACCATTGCTCGTCGGAGCTCATCTCTGTCGCCGCCGCCATTGCCGCCCCCCGAGCACCTCACACCTCCCCATCACCTCTCAAGCTCACCCATCGACTCCCCTCGCTCGCGTGGACCTCCCAAAGCACTTGCCCGAGCTCCTGCACCCTTCGAATGCCGGCAACGCCGACCACCCGATGCCGCCTCCGCCTCGACCTTGCTGCCGTTCGACTCCGCCGTCTCCAAGTATGCCGCAGCCCACCGTTGAAGATGCCACGCGCTGCTGCACCTGCACGTGGCCCTGTTCGACGCCGCCGACCACCGGAGATGCCTCGCCGTTGACGCCTGTAGCTCACACCGCCGTCGACCACTACGGTGATCTCTCCACTCCCTCTCCATCGGTCGATCTTTGTTTTGTGGCGTAGATTAGATCATAGTGAACGGTTAGGTTTTTATTAAGTAGATCAGTTTTATTTACAGTTTATACTAGGTTAAGATCGAACCAGCATCTTCGGTTTTTCTTTATTGTCCGCGCCGTCTTTGGTTCTCTTAGATTGCAAACGTTCACCGTTTAGTCTCCGTGGTGCACACCTCCAGCGAACCAAGAACGACCACATGGCCTATGCCCGATCCGTAGGCTTTTGTTTTTCTAGATCTGTTTTATTTTCAGAAATAGTTTTTGTTTTAGATTATTAGTAACGTTTATGTTTTAGATCCAAATTGAGTGATTCTTTTTGCTCTATGTCACAAATTTGTTGAAGTTTCTCTTTGTGTACTTGGTTATTTAATTTGACTAGTGAAATCTGAATTATTTCAAATATGCTTCAAACACTATTTTTGCTCTAGTTTGAGTTCTAGAACATATTTTTGATCAATTCTTTTTTCTCCTGGTCTATTATGGTTTTGTCTAGCAGTAGGTTTGATTTGGGAATTTTCTTTATAGTTTTAATTGTTTATAAATTATTTCTTTAGGCAAAATAGTACTATTTTAGTTCTAGTTCTGTTCTAGAATTTTCTTTATAGTTTTAATTGTTTATAAATTATTTCTTTTTGCCACTTTTGACAAATTTGGTTTTGTTGCTGTCATTTAATAGTAGAAGATTTTATTTTTATTTAAAATGCATATTTTCCTTTTGTAGTAAAACTTGCATAGGGCATAAATCGAGTTTTATAAAAGCTTTTTATGTGTTTCTTTTTGCTAGTAAAAGTTTACGAAAAATACTTTCTGTTATTTTAATAAAAAATTATTTATTTTCTTTTAACTTATTTCTTTAAAAAATATTTGATGTTTAGTTTTCATTTAAGGAAAAGCTATGTTTTTGAAGTTATTTTTGGACTTTTATTTTGGTTTTTATTATTGAATTTCCTTGTTGATTTTATTTGATGAATTACATTTTGATTTCTATAATTATTTTTAGAATTGCTTGCTAGAATGCTTGCTTATGTGAATGCCATGGTTGTTATTATGGATTTCATCGGAGAGTTGCGTATAGCGCTATCAAGTTTTGTGAGAGCGATATTATCTTCATCAAGTAATACCAGGCAAGTTCACTTTGACCATGTTATTCATACCCATGTTTTTATTGCATTTTAGGGTCACCATTCATGATCCCTGGAGTACTGTTATTGACTTCTTGTAGTTGAATAGAATGCATGAGATAGGAAACCCATCTCCCTATTACCAAGCCCAGGACGTTATTTATTTTAATGCTACGCTATAGTAGACGGGGTTGGTATGAGTGCTTGGGAGTGGTGTGAGTATGGAGGACTCTACGTCAAAAATGACAACTTCATGATGGCATTTACAAGGACTGCATCTTCAGGACCTCAAGACTATAAGACTCGAGACAAGAATTCAATAAACACTACTGGGTGAAGGATGGTCTAGATCAGCACCCTGGAGCAACTAGTGGATGCCCGGGGATGCATGGAGTAGCGCCATGACATCTGGCGGAAAGATTCACCCAGACTCAAGGAGACGGAAGAATACTTCATGCCTAGAAGCTTACCTGTGCAACCGCAAGTCATTATGGGCTCTCGCTTGGTTGACCTTAGTTGTGATTCTGGCTGGGACGGTGCTAGAAGATGTAGAACTGTGGTAGGATTGGATGAGCACCGGACAATGGTCAGAGGAACTCTTCGGAAGACCATGTTTCTTGTTCTCAAACACCTTGAAGTGCGAGAACGTAAAAAGAGGGATTGTATCTTGCGGGTAAAGTGTACATACCTCTGCAGAGGGTTAAATCCTAATCGATTACCCGTGTCGCCGGTTACGGACAACTTGAGCCTCTGGACATGGATCTATCTTGAAACTCTCAACACTTGACTTTTAACTTAATTGTGGGCAACTTATGATGAGTTTTGGGCTATGAGACATCGGTTGGCGGAACCATGTCATGATAGAAAACTCCTTAGTATAGACTCCTGATATTCCTCTGTTGTAGGGAAAATAAAACTAGCTTTTATGCAAAACAAAACTCAGAGGCAAAGCCACAAAGCCATATATCATATACTATAGTTTTATCATCTATTTTCTTAGAGTGATCTTGCCAGTACATTCAATGTACTGACCTACACAGCTACAACGTCTAATGTTGCAGATATTTTTCTTCCTACGAATAAGAGTACGGTACAGGGTTAAGGTCTACACTCAACTTGTCGATAGCGTTGATGGGACTCCACCCCCGATTGATTGTTTCTGCTGAGACTTACGAGGTATATATCAGTTTTACGTTATTTGTACATGTGATTGCCCTTTGATATATACATTGATGTACTATGTGTGTGCCAGCATACTGATCCAGGGATGGCACAGATACACAGGGGCTTGACCGTTTGAGGTCGGGTCGCTACAGTCCATGTACATGAGACCGGTTCCACCGACAGACATGCAACTAGTTTTGCATAAAGGTGGCTGGCGGGTGTCTATTTCTCCTACTTTAGTTGAGTCGAAATTGACTGTGGCCAGTCCTTGAAGAAGGTTAAAACAATAAACTTGATAAATCACTGTTGTGGTTTTTGCCATAGGTAAGAATAGTTCTTGCTAGAAGCCCTTAGCAGCCATGTAAAACTTGCAACAACAAAGTAGAGGACATCTAACTTATTTTTGCTGGGCATATTGTGATGTGATATCGTCAAGACATGATGTGATATACGTTGTTGTATGAGATGATCATGTTTTGTAAGTTATCGGCAACCAACAGGAGCCTTATGGTTGTCTCTTTATTGTATGAAATGCAAACGCCATGTAATTGGTTTACTTTATCACTATGCGTTAGAAATAGTTGTAGATGCAATAGTTGGCGAGACGACCACGGCTCAACAATGGAGATCAAGGTGTCAAGCTGGTGAAAATGGAGATCATGACATAGCTTTAGAGATGGAGATCAAAAGCACAAGATGATGATGCCATGTCACGTCACATATTTTGATTGCATGTGATGTTTATCTTTTATGCATCTTATTTTGCTTAGAACGGCGGTAGCATTATAAGATGATCCCTTCACTAAATTTCAAGATAAAAGTGTTCTCCCCGAGTATGCACCATTCCTAAAGTTCATCGTTTCGAAGCACCACATGATGATTGGGTGTGATAGACTCTATGTTCACATACAACGGGTGTAAGGAAGTTTGCACATGCAAAATACTTGGGTGAAACTTGATGAACCTAGCATGTACATACTTGGTCTCGGAACACTGGAGATCGAAAGGACGAACATGAGTCATATAATAAATATGATCAACATAGAGATATTCACCATTGTGACTACCTTATCTCACGTGATGATCGGACATGGGTAAGTTGACTTGGATCACGCATCACTTAGATAACTTGAGGGATGTATATTTAAGTGGGAGTTCATTAGTAATTTGATTAATTGAACTTAATTTATCATGAACTTAGTCCTGATAATATTTTCAAATTATGTTGTAGACCAATAGCTTGCATTGTAGCTCCCCTATTTTGATATGTTCCTAGAGAAAACTAAGTTCAAGATGATAGTAGAAATGATCTGGACTGGGTCCATGATATGAGGATTATCCTCATTGCTGCACATAAGAATTATGTCCTTGATGCACTGCTAGGTGATAGACCTATTGTGGGAGCAAATGCAGATGCTATGAATGTTTGGCAAGCTCGATATGATGACTACTTAATAGTTTAGTGCACCATGATTTACGGCTTAGAACTGGAACTTCAAGAATGTTTCAATGCCACGGAGCATATAAGATGTTCTAAGAGCTGAAATTGGAATTTCGGAGTCATGCTCGTGTCGAGAGGTATGAGACCTCTAACAAGTACTTTGCCTACAAGATGGGGGAGAATAGCTCAGCTAGTGAGCATGTGCTCAGAATGTCTGGGTACTACAATCGCTTGAATCAAGTGGGACTTAATCTTCCAGATAAGATAGTGATTGATAGAGTTCTCTAGTCACTATCACCAAGCTACTAGAACTTTGTGATGAAGTATAATATGCAAGGGATGACGAAAACTATTCCCGAGCTCTTCGCGATGGTGAAATCAGGAAAGGTAGAAATCAAGTAAGAGCACTGAGTGTTGATGGTTAACAAGATCACTAGTTTCAAGAAAAAGGGAAAAGGGAAAGAAAGGGAACTTCAATAAGAATGGCAAGCAAGTTGCCACTCCCGTGAAGAAGCCCAAAGTTGGACCTAAGCCTGAAACTGAGTGCTTCTACTCCAAAGGAAATGGTCACTAGAAGCAGAACTGCCCCAAATACTTGGTGGGTAAGAAGGATTGCAAAGTGAACAAAAGTATATTTTATATACATGTTATTGATGTGTACCTCACCAATGTTCATAGTAGCTCCTGAGTATTTGATACCGGTTCAGCTGCTAAGATTAGTAACTCGAATAGGAGTTGCAGAATAAAAAAAGACTAGTTAAGGGCGAGGTGACGATGTGTGTTGGAATTGCTTCCAAGGTTGATACGATCACCATCATACACTCACTCTACCTTCGGGATTAGTGTTGAACCTAAATAAATGTTATTTGGTGTTTGCGTTGAGCATGAATATGATTGGATCATGTTTATTGCAATACAGTCATTCATTTAAGTCAGAGAATTATTGTTGCTCTATTTACATGAATAAAACCTTCTATGATCATACACCCAATGTGAATGGTTTATTGAATCTCGATCGTAGTGATACACATATTCATAATATTGATGCCAAAAGATGCAAAGTTGATAATGGTAGTGCAACATACTTGTGGCACTGCCGTTTAGGTGATATTGGTGTAAAGCGCATGAAGAAACTTGATACAGATGGACTTTTGGAGTCACTTGATTATGAATTATTTGATACTTGAGAACAATGGAGTGAGCTAATGACTTACTGCAAATAATACATATAGATGTATGCGGTCCGATGAATGTTGAAGCACGCATGGGTATCGTTATTTTCTCACCTTCACAGATGATTTAACTAGGTATGGGTATATCTACTTGATGAAACACAAGTCTGAAACATTTGAAAAGTTCAAAGAATTTCATAGTGAAGTTGAGAATCATTGTAACAATAAGTAGTTTCAATGATCTGATCACGGAGGTGAATATTGAGTTACGAGTTTGGCCTTCATTTTAAAAAAATGGAATAGTTTCACAACTCACGGCACCTGGAACACCATAGCGTAATGGTCTGTCCGAATGTCGTAACCGTACTTTATTAGATATGGTGCGATCTATGATGTCTCTTACCAATTTACCACTATCATTTTGGGGTTATGCATTAGAGACAGCTGAATTCACATTAAATAGGGCACCGTCTAAATCTGTTGAGACGACACCGTATGAACTCTGGTTTGCCAAGTAACCTAAGCTGTCGTTTCTTAAAGTTTGGGGTTGCGACACTTATGTCAAAAGGCTTCAACCTGATAAGCTCGAACCCAAATCGGAGAAGTGTGTCTTCATAGGATACCCTAAGTAAACAATTGGGTACACCTTCTACCCAAGATCCAAAGGCAAGATCCTTGTTGCTAGGAAAGGGTCCTTTCTAGAGAAGGAGTTTCTGTCGAAATAAGTGAGTGGGAGGAAAGTAGAACTTGATGAAGTAATTGTACCTTCTCTCGAATTGGAAAGCAGTACGTCAGAGAAAATTGTTCCCGTGATGCCTACACCAACAAGAGAGGAAGCTAATGATGATGATCATGAAACTTCAGATCAAGTTACTACTGAACTTCATAGGTCGACCAGAGCATGATCTGCACCAGAATGGTATGGTAATCCTATCCTGGAAGTCATGTTACTAGACCAAGGCGAACCTACGAACTATGCAGAAGCTATGATGACCCCAGATTTCGACAAATGGCTTGAGGCCATGAAATCTGAGATAGGATCCATGTATGAGAACCAAGTGTGGACTTTGGTGGACTTGCCCGATGATCGGCAAGCCATAGAGAATAAATGGATGTTCAAGAAGAAGACTGACACTGATAGTAATGTTACTGTCTACAAAGCTCGACTTTTCGCAAAAAGTTTTTGACAAGTTCAAGGGGTTGACTACAATGAGACTTTCTCACCCGTAGCGATGCTTAAAGTCTGTCTGAATCATGTTAGCAATTGCCGCATATTTGAAATATGGCAAATGGATGTCAAAACTGCATTCCTTAATAGATATCTTAAGGAAGAGTTGTATATGATGCAACCAGAAGGTTTTGTCGATCCTAAAGGTGCCAATGAAGTGTGCAAGCTCCAGCAATCCATCTATCGACTGGTGCAAGCATCTCGGAGTTGTAATATACACTTTGATGAGGTGATCAAAGCATATGATTTTATACAGACTTATGGTGAAGCATGTATTTAGAAGAAAGTGATTGGGATCTCTATAGCATTTCTGATATTATATGTGGTTGACATATTGTTGATTGGAAATGATATAGAATTTCTGGATAGCATAAAAGGATAGAGTAAGAATTTTTCAATAAAAGACCTCGATGATGCTGCTTACATACAGAGCATCAAGATCTATAGAGATGGATCAAGACGCTTGATAAGACATTCAATGAGTATGTACCTTGACAAGATTTTGAAGGAGTTCAAAATGGACCAGTCAAAGAAGGAGTTCTTGCTTTTATTGTAAGGTGTGAAGTTAAGTGAGACTCAAAACCCGAACAGGGCAGAAGACAGAGAGATAATGTAAGTCATTCCTTATGCCTCAGCCATAGGTTCTATAAAGTATGACATGATGTATACAAGACCTATTGTGTGCCTTCTCATGAGTCTGACAAGGGGGTACAGTACTGATCCAGGAGTGGGTCACTGGACAGCATTCAAAATTATCCTTAGGTACCTATAAGGACTAAAGAAATGTTTCTCGGTTATGGAGGGGATAAATATTTCGTCGTAAAGAGTTACGTTGATGCAAGCTTTGACAATGATCTAGATGGCTCTAAGTCTCAATCTGGATACATATTGAACGTGGGAGCAATTAGCTAGAGTAGCTCCATGCAGAGCATTGTAGACATATAAATTTGCAAAATACATACGGATCTGAATGTGTTAGAGCCGTTAACTAAGCTTCTCTCACAAGCAAAACAGGATCACACCATAGTAATCTTTGGGTATTAATCACATGGCGATGTGAACTAGATTATTGACTCTAGTAAACTCTTTGGGTGTTGGTCACATGGCAATGTGAACTATGGATGTTAATCACATGGTGATGTGAACTAGATTATTGACTCTAGTCAAGTGGGAGACTGATGGAAATATGCCCTAGAGGCAATAATAAAATTGTTATTATTATAATTCCTTATTCATGATAAAGTTTTATTATTCAAGCTAGAATTGTATTGATTGGAAACTTAAATACATGTGTGAATACATAAACAAATATCGTGTCCCTATTATGCCTCTACTAGACTAGCTCGTTGAGCAAAGATGCTTAATTTTTCCAAACCATAGACATGTGTTGTCATTTGATAACAGGTTCACATCATTAGGAGAATGATGTGATGGATAAGACCCATCTGTTAGCTTAGCATAAATGATCGTTCAGTTTTGTTGCTATTGCTTTCTTCATGTCAAATACATATTCCTTCGACTATGAGATTATGCAACTCCCGAATACCAGAGGAATGCCTTGAGTGCTATCAAACATCACAACATAACTGGGTGATCATAAAGATGCTCTATAGGTATCTCCAAAGGTCTTTGTTGAGTTGGCATAGATCGAGACTAGGATTTGTCACTCTGAACATCGGAGAGGTATCTCTGGCCCCTCTCGGTAATACACATCATAAACTTGCAAGCAAATGACTAAGGAGTTAGTCATGAGGTGATGTATTATGAAATGAGTAAAGAGACTTTCCGGTAACGAGTTTGAACTAGGTATGAAGATACCGACGATCGAATCATGGACAAGTAACATACCGATGGACAAAGGGAATTATGTATGTTGTCATAACGGTTCGACCGATAAAGAACTTCGTAGAATATGTAGGAAACAATATGGGAATCTAGTTTCACTATTTTTTATAGACCGCAGAGGTGTCTTGGTCATGTCTACATAGTTCTCGAACCCGTAGGGTCCGCACGCTTAATGTTCGATGACGATATAGTTTTATATGAGTTATATGATTTGGTGACCGAATGTTGTTCGGAGTCCCGGATGAGATCATGGACATGACGAGGAGTCTCGAAATGGTCGAGAGGTAAATATTGATATATAGGACGATAGTATTCGGACACTGGAAGTGTTTCGGGGGTACCGGGTGCTTATCGGGTCACCGGAAAGGAGTTTCGCCCCCCGGCAAAGTTATGGGCCAAGAGAGGGAACACACAAGCCCACAACGGGATGGTGCGCCCCCATAGCAGGTCGGCCTATGAGGAGGATAAGGAAAGATGGTGTCAGGACCCCGACTCAATGCCACATCAATCTAGCATGTAACAGCTCATATCACTTTGCGGCCTCACGCACGGTATTCCCACGGGTGTCGCCTTACCTTTGCCCGGGACCATTTGCGCCTTTTGGCACACGTATATGATAGTGTCGCTAGCATCCATATGATAAGGAGCCCGGGCTGACATGGCTAGTCAGAAACCCAAAGTGGCACAAACTTACAGGGACAGGCATCCATGACCCAGCATCAAACGTGTCGGTCATCAGCGAGTGGATCCAGGCTGTAGCACTGGGCTAGCAGGACTCCGGTATTCATCGCGTGACATTTCCCCGAAGGGACAGACACAAGAACGAAGAAGGACACATGCCGGCCAGCCTAAGTGTTCCGGAGCAGTAGCAAGCTACCATGGCTCAGTGGAAGCACTAGGAGACATTTCCCGGTAAGAGAGGCTACTAAGGATATGATGGAAATATGCCCTAGAGGCAATAATAAGTTGATTATTATTATATTTCCTTGTTCGTGATAATCGTTTATTATCCATGCTAGAATTGTATTGATAGGAAACTCAGATACATGTGTGGATACATAGACAACACCATGTCCCTAGTAAGCCTCTAGTTGACTAGCTCGTTGATCGATAGATGGTTACGGTTTCCTGACCATGGACATTGGATGTCGTTGATAACGGGATCACATCATTAGGAGAATGATGTGATGGACAAGACCCAATCCTAAGCCTAGCACAAGATCATGTAGTTCGTATGCTAAAGCTTTTCTAATGTCAAGTATCATTTCCTTAGACCATGAGATTGTGCAACTCCCGGATACCGTAGGAGTGCTTTGGGTGTGCCAAACGTCACAACGTAACTGGGTGGCTATAAAGGTACACTACGGGTATCTCTGAAAGTGTCTGTTGGGTTGGCACGAATCGAGACTGGGATTTGTCACTCCGTGTAAACGGAGAGGTATCTCTGGGCCCACTCGGTAGGACATCATCATAATGTGCACAGTGTGATCAAGGAGTTGATCATGGGATGATGTGTTACGGAACGAGTAAAGAGACTTGCCGGTAACGAGTTTGAACAAGGTATCGGGATACCGACGATCGAATCTCGGGCAAGTATCGTACCGCTAGACAAAGGAAATTTTATACGGGATTGATTAAGTCCTTGACATCGTGGTTCATCCGATGAGATCATCGTGGAACATGTGGGAACCAACATGGTTATCCAGATCCCGCTGTTGGTTATTGACCGGAGAACGTCTCGGTCATGTCTGCATGTCTCCCGAACCCGTAGGGTCTACACACTTAAGGTTCGATGACGCTAGGGTTGTAAAGGAAGTTTGTATGTGGTTACCGAATGTTGTTCGGAGTCCCGGATGAGATCCGGACGTCACGAGGAGTTCCGGAATGGTCCGGAGGTAAAGATTTATATATGGGAAGTCATGTTTTGGTCACCGGAAAGGTTTCGGGGTTTATCGGTAATGTACCGGGACCACCGGAGGGGTCCGGGGGTCCACCGGGGGGGCATGGGCCCCAGAGGCATACATGGGCCTAGTGTGAGAAGGCACCAGCCCCTAGGTGGGCTGGGGCGCCTCCCACTAAGGCCCATGCGCCTAGAAGGGGAGAGGGGGCAAACCCTAAGGGCAGATGGGCCCTAAGGCCCATACTCCCTGCGCCTCCCTCTCCTCCCCCCTTGTGGCCGCCACCCATAGATGGGTTTGGGGCTGCCGCCCCTCTAGGGGTGGGAACCCTAGAGGGGGCGCACCCTCCTCCCCTTCCCCTATATATATGAGGCCTAGGGGCTGCCCAATACACGCGATCTGATCTCTGCCTGTTGGTGCAGCCCTCCCTCTCTTTCTCCTCATATTCCGTGGTGCTTGGCGAAGCCCTGCAGGATTGCCACGCTCCTTCACCACCACCACGCCGTTGTTCTGCTACTGGATGGAGTCTTCCTCAACCTCTCCCTCTCTCCTTGCTGGATCAAGGCATGGGAGACGTCACCGGGCTGTACGTGTGTTGAACGCGGAGGTGCCGTCCGTTCGGCACCTGGTCATCGGTGATTTGGATCACGACGAGTACGACTCCATCAACCCCGTTCACTTGAACGCTTCCTCTTAGCGATCTACAAGGGTATGTAGATGCACTCTCCTTCCCCTCGTTGCTAGTTTCTCCATAGATAGATCTTGGTGACACGTAGGAAAATTTTGAATTTATGCTACGTTCCCCAACAGTGGCATCATGAGCTAGGTCTATTGCGTAGATTCTTTGCACGAGTAGAACGCAAAGTAGTTGTGGGCGTTGATTTTGTTCAATATGCTTACCGTTACTAGTCCAATCTTGTTTCGACGGTATTGTGGGATGAAGCGGCCCGGACCGACCTTACACGTACTCTTACGTGAGACAGGTTCCACCGATTGACATGCACTTGGTGCATAAGGTGGCTAGTGGGTGCCAGTCTCTCCCACTTTAGTCGGAACGGATTCGATGAAAAGGGTCCTTATGAAGGGTAAATAGCAATTGGCATATCATGTTGTGGTTTTGCGTAGGTAAGAAACGTTCTTGATAGAAACCCATAGCAGCCACATAAAACATGCAAACAACAATTAGAGGACGTCTAACTTGTTTTTGCAGGGTATGCTATGTGATGTGATATGGCCAAGAAGAATGTGATGTATGAGATTGATCATGTTTTTGTAATAGGATTCACGACTTGCATGTCGATGAGTATGACAACCGGCAGGAGCCATAGGAGTTGTCTTTATTTATTGTATGACCTGCGTGTCATTGAACGCCATGTAATTACTTTACTTTATTGCTAACCGGTAGCCATAGTAGTAGAAGTAATAAGTTGGCGAGACGACTTCATGGAGACACGATGATGGAGATCATGATGATGGAGATCATGGTGTCATGCCGGTGACGATGATGATCATGGAGCCCCGAAGATGGAGATCAAAAGGAGCAAAGTGATGATGGCCATATCATGTCACTATTTGATTGCATGTGATGTTTATCATGTTTATTCATCTTATTTGCTTAGAATGATGGTAGTAAATAAGATGATCCCTTACAACAATTTCAAGAAGTGTTCTCCCCTAACTGTGCACCATTGCGACAGTTCGTGTTTCGAAGCACCACGTGATGATCAGGTGTTAGATTCTAACGTTCACATACAACGGGTGTAAGACAGATTTACACACACGAAACACTTAGGGTTAACTTGACAAGCCTAGCATGTACAGACATGGCCTCGGAACACAGAAGACCGAAAGGTCGAGCATGAGTCGTATAGAAGATACGATCAACATGAAGATGTTCACCGATGTTGACTAGTCCGTCTCACGTGATGATCGGACACGGCCTAGTTGACTCGGATCATGTAATCACTTAGATGACTAGAGGGATGTCTATCTGAGTGGGAGTTCATAAGATGAACTTAATTATTCTGAACATAGTCAAAAGGTTTTTGCAAATTATGTCGTAGCTCGCGCTTTAGTTCTACTGTTTAGATATGTTCCTAGAGAAAAATTAGTTGAAAGTTGATGGTAGCAATTATGCGGACTAGGTCCGTAAACTAAGGATTGTCCTCGTTGCTTCATAGAAGGCTTATGTCCTTAATGCACCGCTCAGTGTGCTGAACCTCGAACGTTGTCTGTGGATGTTACGAACATCGGACATACACGTTTTGATAACTACATGATAGTTCAGTTAAACGGTTTAGAGTTGAGGCACCAAAGACGTTTTTGAAATGTCGCGAAACATATGAGATGTTTTGAGGGCTGAAATTGGGATTTCAGGCTCGTGCCCACGTCAAGAGGTATAAGACCTCCGATGACTTTCTTAACCTGCAAACTAAGGAGAAAAGCTCAATTGTTGAGCTTGTGCTCAGATTGTCTGAGTACAACAATCATTTGAATCGAGTGGGAGTTGATCTTCCAGATAAGACAGTGATGGTTCTCCGAAGTCATTGCCACCAAGCTGCTAGAGCTTCGTGATGAACTATAATATATCAGGGACATATATGATGATCCTTGAGATGTTCGCGATGTTTGACACCGCGAAAGTAGAAATCAAGAAAGAGCATCAATTGTTGATGGTTGGTGAAACCACTAGTTTCAAGAAGGGCAAGGGAACAAAGGGATACTTCATGAAACGGCAATTCAGCTGCTGCTCTAGTGAAGAAACCCAAGGTTGAACCCAAACCCGAGACTAAGTGCTTCTGTAATAAGGGGAACAGCCACTAGAGCAGAATTACCCTAGATACTTGGTAGATTAGAAGGCTGGCAAGGTCGATAGAAGTATATTGGATATACATTGTGTTGATGTGCACTTTACTAGTACTCCTGGTAGCACCAGGGTATTAGATACCGGTTCGGTTGCTAAGTGTTAGTAACTCGAAATAAAAGCTACAGAATAAACGGAGACTAGCTAAAGGTGAGCTGACGATATGTGTTGGAAGTGTTTCCAATGTTGATATGATCAAGCATCGCACGCTCCCTCTACCATCGAGATTGGTGTATGCGTTGAGCATAGACATGATTGGATTATGTCTATCGCAATACGGTTATTCATTTAAAGGGAATAATAGTTACTCTGTTCATTTGAATAATACCTTCAATGGTCTTACACCTAAAATGAATGGTTTATTAAATCTCGTGATACACATGTTCATGCCAAAAGATAGTAATGATAGTACCACCTACTTGTGGCACTGCCACGTAAGTCATATCGGTATAAAATGCATGAAGAAGCTCCATGTTGATGGATCTTTGGACTCACCCATTTTTGAAAAGTTTGAGACATGCGAACCATGTCTATTGGTGTTTATGCATGAAGAAACTCCATGCAAATGGACCGTTTGGACTCACTTGATTTTTGAATCACTTGAGACATGCAAATCATACCACATGGGCAAGATGACTGAAAGCCTCAGTTTCAGTAAAATGGAACTGGAAAGCAACTTGTTGGAAGTAATACATTTTGATGTGTGCAGTCCAATGAGGGCTGAGGTGTGTAGTGGATATCGTTATGTTCTTACTTCACAGATGATTTGAGTAGATGTTGAGTACATTTACTTGATGAATCACGAGTCTGAATTATTGAAAGGTTCAAGTAATTTCAGTGTGAAGTTGAAAGATCGTCGTGACAAGAGGATAAAAGATCTATGATATGATCATGGAGATGAATATCTAAATTACGAGTTTGGCACAGAATTAAGACATTGTGGAAATTGTTTCACAACTAATACAGCCTGGAACACCATAGTGTGATGGTGTGTCCGAACATCATAACTGCACCCTATTGGATATGATGCATACCATGATGTCTCTTATCGAATTACCACGATAGTTTATGGGTTAGGCATTAAAGACAACCACATTCACTTTAAATAGGGCACCACGTAATTCCGATGAGATGACACCGTATGAACTATGGTTTAGAGAAACCTAAGCTGTCATTTCTTAAAAGTTTGGGGATACGATGCTTATGTGAAAAAGTTTCAGGCTGATAAGCTCAAACCCAAAGCAGATAAATACATCTTCATAGGACACCCAAAACAGTTGGGTATACCTCCTGTCTCAGATCTAAAAGCAATAAGGGATTGTTTCTAGAATCGGGTCCTTTCTCGAGGAAAAGTTTCTCTCGAAATAATTGAGTGGGAGGATGGGGAGACTTGATGAGGTTAACGAACCGTCACTTCAACTAGTGTATAACAGGGAACATAGAATTGTTACTGTGGCACCTACACCAATTGAAGTGGAAGCTTATGATATTGATCATGAGACTTCGGATCAAGTCACTCCCAAACCTCGTAGGATGACTAGGATGCATACTACTTCTGAGTGGTATGTAATCCTGTCTTGAAGGTCATGTTGCTAGACAACAATGAACCTACGAGCTATGGAGAAGCGATGGTGGGCCCAAATTCCGACAAATGGTTAGAAGCCATGAAATCCGAGATAGGATCCATGTATCAGAACAAAGCATGGACTTTGGTGGACTTACCCGATGATCGGCAAGCCATTGAGATAAATGGATCTTTAAGAGGAAGACGGACGTGGACGGTAATGTCACCGTCTATGAAGCTCGACTTGTGGCGAAGAGTTTTTTCACAAGTTCAAGGAGTTGACTACAATGAGATTTTCTCATCTATAGCGATGCTTAAGTCCGTCGGATTCATGTTAGCATTAGCTGCATTTATGAAATCTGGGAGATGGATGTCAAAACGAGTTTCCTTACCAGTTTTCGTAAGGAAAGGTTGTACGAGATACAATCAGAAAAATTTTGTCGATCCTAAGGATGCTAAAAGGTATGCTAGCTCTAGAGATCCTTCCATGGACTGGAGTACGCATCTCGGAGTTGGAATGTGCACTTTGATAAGATGATCAAAGATTTTGGGTTTATACAAAGTTTATGAGAAACTTGTATTTCCAAAGAAGTGAGTGGGAGCACTATAGAATTTCCGATGAGTATATGTTGTTAACATATTGTTGATCGGAAATGACGTAGGATTTCTGGAAAGCATATAGGGTTATTTGGAAAGTGTTTTTCAATGGAAAGCCTGGATTAAGCTACTTGAACATTGAGCATCAAGATCTATGAGGATAGATCAAAACGCTTAATAGTACTTTTAAATGAGCACATACCTTGACATGAACTTGAAGGTGTTCAAGATGGATCAGTCAAAGAAGGAGTTCTTGCCTGAGTTGTAAGGTATGAAGTTAAGACTTAAAAGCTCGATCACGGCAGAATAGAGAGAAAGGACGAAGGTCGTCCCCTATGCTTAAGACATAGGCTCTACAGTATGCTATGCTGTGTACCGCACCTGAAGTGTGCCTTGCCATGAGTCAGTCAAGGGGTACAAGAGTGATCCAAGAATGGATCACAGGACAGCAGTCAAAGTTATCCTTAGTAACTACTGGACTAAAGAATTTTCTCGATTATGGAGGTGGTAAAAGAGTTCGTCGTAAAGGGTTACGTCGATGCAAGCTTAACACCTATCCGGATAGCTCTGAGTAGAGATACCGGATACGTATAATGGAGCAACAATTTAGAATAGCTCCAAGTAGAACAGTTATTTGGAATAGCTCCAAATAGAACGTGGTAGCTGCATCTAGGAGATGACATAGAGATTTGTAAAGCGCACACGGATCTGAAAGGTTCAGGCCCGTTGACTATAACCTCTCTCAGAAGCATAACATGATCAAACCTAGAACTCATCGAGTGTTAATCACATGGTAAATGTGAACTAGATTATTGACTCTAGTAATCTCTTTGGGTGTTAGTCACATGGGGATGTGACCTTGAGTGTTAATCACATATCGATGTGAACTAGATTATTGACTCTAGTGCAAGTGGGAGACTGTTGGAAATATGCCCTAGAGGCAATAATAAATTGATTATTATTATATTTCCTTGTTCATGATAATCATTTATTATCCATGCTAGAATTGTATTGATAGGAAACTCAGATACATGTGTGGATACATAGACAACACCATGTCCCTAGTAAGCCTCTAGTTGACTAGCTCGTTGATCGATAGATGGTTACGGTTTCCTGACCATGGACATTGGATGTCGTTGATAACGGGATCACATCATTAGGAGAATGATGTGATGGACAAGACCCAATCCTAAGCCTAGCACAAGATCATGTAGTTCGTATGCTAAAGCTTTTCTAATGTCAAGTATCATTTCCTTAGACCATGAGATTGTGCAACTCCCGGATACCGTAGGAGTGCTTTGGGTGTGCCAAACGTCACAACGTAACTGGGTGGCTATAAAGGTACACTATGGGTATCTCTGAAAGTGTCTGTTGGGTTGGCACGAATCGAGACTGGGATTTGTCACTCCGTGTAAACGGAGAGGTATCTCTGGGCCCACTCGGTAGGACATCATCATAATGTGCACAGTGTGATCAAGGAGTTGATCATGGGATGATGTGTTACGGAACGAGTAAAGATACTTGCCGGTAACGAGATTGAACAAGGTATCGGGATACCGACGATCGAATCTCGGGCAAGTATCGTACCGCTAGACAAAGGGAATTGTATATGGGATTGATTAAGTCCTTGACATCGTGGTTCATCCGATGAGATCATCGTGGAACATGTGGGAACCAACATGGTTATCCAGATCCCGCTATTGGTTATTGACCGGAGAACGTCTCGGTCATGTCTGCATGTCTCCCGAACCCGTAGGGTCTACACACTTAAGGTTCGATGACGCTAGGGTTGTAAAGGAAGTTTGTATGTGGTTACCGAATGTTGTTCGGAGTCCCGGATGAGATCCCGGACGTCACGAGGAGTTCCGGAATGGTCCGGAGGTAAAGATTTATAGATGGGAAGTCATGTTTTGGTCACCGGAAAGGTTTCGGGGTTTATCGGTAATGTACCGGGACCACCGGAGGGGTCCGGGAGTCCACCGGGGGGGGCCATGGGCCCCAGAGGCATACATGGGCCTAGTGTGAGAAGGCACCAGCCCCTAGGTGGGCTGGGGCGCCTCCCACTAAGGCCCATGCTCCTAGAAGGGGAGAGGGGGCAAACCCTAAGGGCAGATGGGCCCTAAGGCCCATACTCCCTACGCCTCCCTCTCCTCCCCCCTTGTGGCCGCCACCCATAGATGGGTTTGGGGCTGCCGCCCCTCTAGGGGTGGGAACCCTAGAGGGGGTGCACCCTCCTCCCCTTCCCCTATATATATGAGGCCTAGGGGCTGCCCAATACACGCGATCTGATCTCTGCCTGTTGGTGCAGCCCTGCATTGGAGTATTCAGAGAAGGAACCTGCCTTGCAATGCCAAAGACAATCTGCACGCCGAATACATCGCCATTGAAGCCCAGTTCAAGGGTTACTGAGGGAGTCCTGGACTGTGAGGTCCTCGGGGAGCCGGCCTACGTGACATGGGCCGGATTGATGGGCCGTGAAGATACAAGATAGAAGGCCTTCTCCGGTGTGCGGATGGGACTCTGCTTTGCATGGACAGCAAGGTAGGCCTCCGGATGTGTAGTTTCGTTCCTCTGTAAACCGACTTTGTACAACCCTAGTCCCCTCCGGTGCCTGTATAAACCGGAGTGTTTAGTCCTTAGGGGCAATCACAATCATACAAGCTAGACATCTAGGGTTTAGCCATTATGATCTCGAGGTAGATCAACTCTTGTAACACCTAGCTATACTCATCAAAGTCAAGCAAAGCAGGAAGTTGGGTATTACCTCCCTTAAGAGGGCCCGAACCTGGGTAAACATCATGTCCCCTGCCTCCTTGTTACCTTCGATCCTTAGACGCACAGTTCGGGATCCCCTACCCGAGATCTGCCGGTTTTGACACCGACACCGGGCACGCGTGCCATCCACCAAATCACAGCGAGGTGCTACAGTCGAGACTCACCGGTCACCCTAGTGTGATCGTCAGACTAGTTGTAATGGAGAGTATCATGTACTAGTATCATGCATATGATACTAGAGTTTGATACTACTTCCATAATGCCTAGTATTATATGTTGGTATCATAGATGACTACATTTATTAACATGCATGACACAAAGTAGCACATCATTTAATATGATACGGTATCATGATATGATAATCAACCATCTCTTTCTTCATTTAATTCTATGCCACCTCATCAACATTGGTTAGTTGGCATGCATGATACTAGTTATGATACTGCCATTACGGGCAGCCTGACCCGTCATATCACAAAACCCACACCTTTACCAGCAGTGGTAAAGTGGCCTCGAAGTTGGACTGGACGAAGCAACCATCACTTCACTGGAACGCTCGTTGAAGCCCTTTCTCCCCTTTCTTGAAGAAAACCTCACTCTAGGCTACTCACTTCTGCCATTTTTCTTCTGTATAGACGAAGGAAAGGTGAAAGTGCAACTATCCCTAGGTGGTTTTAGTAATTCATAACAACATATAGCTCATTGAGCTAATGCTATTCCAAGACTAATATTTCAGGAAAGCTCAATGAATGGCATGGCATGGATGATGAAAGTGGATCCCTCAAAATACTAAGGACAAAGGATTGTCTCAAGCTCAAAAGCTCAAGACTCTTCATTTTATATTTTAGTGATCCAAGATCACATTGAGTCTATAGGAAAAGCAAATACTATCAAGGAGGGATGAGGTGTTGCTTAATGGGTCTTGCTTCATGTGCTTTGTGATATGCTCCAAAACCCTCAGCTACTTTCCCACATCCACAAATGACCTAAACCCAAAGCCAAAATCGGTCACACCGATTCTTCCTATCCGGCGCCACCGATTCCAAAAGTCATAGCCACTGCCACAAACCCTAAGCAAATTGGTCTTACCGATAGGGACCTCGGTCTCACCGAGATGGGATTGTAATCTCTCTGTTTTCCTTCGTAATGTTTCGGTCTAACCGAAGTGAGCGATCGGTCCCACCGAGATTGCAATGTAAACTCTCTGTTTCCTTTTTTAAACATTTTGGTCTCACCGAAAAGAGCAAATCGGTCCCACCGGGTTTACCTGACCAACTCTCTGGAAAGCTTATTACCAAAATCGGTCTCACCGAGTTTGTGTAATCTGTCTTACCGAGATTACGTTATGCCCTAACCCTAACCGAATCGGTCTCACCGAGTTGCATGTCAGTCCCACCGAAAATCCTAACGGTCACTAGGTTTACTAAATCGGTCCGACCGAGTCTGTTGAATCGGTCCCACCGAGTTTGGTAAATTGTGTGTAACAGTTAGATTTTATGTGGAGGCTATAAATACCCCTCCACCTCCTCTTCATTCGTGGAGAGAGCCATCAGAACAAACCAGCACTTCCAACTTAGCATTTCTCAGAGAGAACCACCTACTCATGTGTTGAGGCCAAGATATTCCATTCCTACCATATGAATCTTGATCTCTAGCCTCCCCAAGTTGCTTTCCACTCAAATCGTCTTTCCACCAGATCTAAAACCTATGAGAGAGAGTTGAGTGTTGGGGAGACTATCATTTGAAGCACAAGAGAAAGGAGTTCATCATCAACGCACCATTTGTTACTTCCTGGAGAGTGGTGTCTCCTAGATTGGCTAGGTGTCACTTGGGAGCCTCTGACAAGATTGTGGAGTTGAACCAAGGAGTTTGTAAGGGCAAGGAGATCGCCTACTTCGTGAAGATCTACCGCTAGTGAGGCAAGTCCTTCGTGGGCGACGGCCATGGTGGGATATACAAGGTTGCTTCTTCGTGGACCCTTCGTGGGTGGAGCCCTCTGTGGACTCGCACAACCGTTACCCTTCGTGGGTTGAAGTCTCCATCAACGTGGATGTACGATAGCACCACCTATCGGAACCACGCCAAAAACATCTGTGTCCCCAATTGCATTTGAATCCTCCAAACCCTTCCCTTTACTTTCTTGCAAGTTGCATGCTTTATTTTCCGCTGCCTATATACTCTTTGCATGCTTGCTTGAACAGTGTGATGATTGCTTGACTTGTCCTAAAGTAGCTAAAATCTGCCAAACTCTAAAATTGGGAAAAGGTTAAGTTTTTTATTGGTCAAGTAGTCTAATCACCCCCCTATAGACATACTTCAAGGTCCTACAAGTGGTATTAGAGCTTTGGTCTCCATTTGCTTTAATTTCCATAGCTTTTGGTGGTCATAGCCTTGGTTTCACAATCTAGGAGAGTATGTGTAACGCCCCGGATCTGATGCGCGAGGTGTCTGCCAGCTATTCGCCCTCATTGCCATGTCATTTGCTTGCGTGTTGCACTTTGCCATGTCATCATGAGCATTTCATTTTGCATACGTGTTCGTCTCATGCATCCGAGCATTTTCCCCGTTGTCCGTTTTGCAATCCGGCACTCCTATGTTCCACGGCGTCCCCCTTTTCTCTCTTTTCGTGAGTGGGTGTTAAACTTTCTCGGAATGGCCCGAGGTTTGCCAAGCGGCCTTGCTATAGCACCGGTAGACCGTCTGTCAAGTTTCGTGCCATTTGGAGGTCGTTTGATACTCCAACGGTTAACCGGGTAACCGCAAAGCCCTCTTTTGTTGCAGCCCAACACCCCTTCCAAAGTGTCCCAAAACCCATCTAACTCCCCTCCATGCTCTCGGTCGTTCGATCACGATCGTGTGGGCGAAAACCGCACCCCATTTGGACTCTCCTAGCTCCCTCCACCTATATAAATGTGTCTCCCCCCGAAATTCATGGATGTTTCCTCCCGAAACCCTAGATCCATACCTTCCGCGCTGCCGAACATGTCCGCCCGGCGACCGGACGTGTCCGCCCCGCTTCCCCGGCCAATCATGGCCTGCCACGTGGCTCGCCGCCGCCCCGCGCCACCGGGCCACCGGGCCCGCCTCCGGCCCCCGCGGCCCGACCGCGCCCTCCGTGCCCTCTGCCGCCCTCGCCCGCCGGCGCACCTCGCTGGCGCCGCCCTGCCGCCGCGCCGCTCCGGCCGCCGAGCCTCCGCGCCGCCCCGGCCGTCGTCGTCCGCGCTGGTGCCTCCCCGTCGCCCGCCAGCGCCAAGCCCTCCTGCCCCGCCTCCCCGTCCTCGCCCGGACCGGATCCGGCCGGATCCCGGCCTCCCCGAGCACCTCCAGCCGTCCCCGGCCACCTACGGCCCCGTCTCCAGCGAGATCCGCGACGAGGTTGACTTTTCCCCCCTCTGGAATTCCACCAAGTCCCTAAGTTTTGCACATTATCATGTCATGTTCATCGCATTGTATCTCTGCATCCGTAGCTCCGTTTCGTGCGTGCAATATGTCAAATTGTTCGTCTCAACAAGTACTTCATTTCATTCCATTGCATCATTTTCATTTGAGCTCATCTTGATGCCCGAAATGCTGTTGGAAGAGTGACTGTTGATGTTAATCTGCTGAAACTGTTATAACTTGCTCATTTGTCATTTTTGCCATGATTGATGTGTGCATCCTATGAGGTTGATCTCTACATGTGTTTTGATCTATGATATGCCATCTTTCCAGTGGTGCCAACCATGTATTTTTGTGAGTTGTGTGCTGAGTGCATCGAGCTTGTTAAGGAGGGTACTTGCTGTTACTGTTTTCCTGACAGATTCTGTTATATTTTGTTGCTATGTTAACATGCTTCTACTAATCATTCTATGCATAATCTGGAGATGTTCCATAAACATGTTTTGATCTACATGTCTTGCTCTACCCATTCATGCCCTTGGTTGCAACTATAGCCTGCTGGAACATGTTGTTATCTTGCTCCAAAGTTGCTTGATGATGTTGCTGTCAGCCTGTTTACATTAAGTTCAGTTGTTTCCATGTGTTTTCCTAGTGATCCATGCACCCTATGAACTTTCTCTTGCCATGCTTAGCTTCATAAACATGTCTTCTTACTGTTGGTTGCCTTCCATGCCATGTATTGCTCTGTGGTGAGTGGTACAATCTCACCAACATGTCTACTTATTGTTGTTCCTGCCATGTTATGAATCTGTCATATAACTTGCCATGTTTACATGGGTGCCATCATATCTTCTGTGCCTTTTGGCTCATGGTCAGTAAGGGACATTTGTTCTATGCAATTAGTAGATTCATGCCATGCTTTGTTTGCCATGATAAGTTCCTGTAGCATGTTGTTTGATAGCTCTAAACATTGCAACCTGATGTTATTTCCTGTTAAGTCTGAAACTGTTATTATTTGCAATCTTACCATGTCCTTTTGAGCATGTTCTAGTGATTTCTGGAGATAGCTCAGTGTTCATGTTTTGTTATGCTTTACCTGTACTTCATGCCCATGCCTTTTGTTATTATGTTGGGGTGCTGTAGCATATTGTTTTGATGCTTGCAAGATGCCTAGTTGTTGTTTTGGACAGATTGTTGTTATGACTTGTATAGAGTGTATGTGTTGAACCGTTGCTCCGTTTTGAGTGTGCTCTATATGAAACTTGCTTGATTTTGCATGTAGTTTCATATTACCATGTTGCATCCTTGTTTTGAGGTGTTTGCTTGATGTTTGTATGCATTTTGCATCAATGCCATGCTTAACTTGTTTTGCTCATATCTTCTAGGCCGTAGCTCCGAATCTAATGAACTTTATATGTAACTTGACTAGAATTTCGTGTAGATCATCTTGGTGCATCTTAACTTGCTGTTTAACAACTTGAACATAAGGTTTATTCAGTTCTGGACCAATTTCGAAATTTGCATATGAGGACTTACCGGAATTGTTATATGTTGTTTCCGGCCTCATTTAAACTTGCCTTGATGTGTTGTTCTTGTTTGCATCATCTCTTGCCATGAGTAGCTTCATGTAGCTTTGTCATGCATCATGCTTGGTTGTGCATCATGTCTTGTTCATGTGTGGTGTGTTTACCTATGTTGTGTGCTTCTTCTCGATAGTTCCCATTTCGTTGCGATCGTGAGGATTCGTTCGTCTACGCTTGGTTCGTCTTCGTGGCTTCATCTTCTTCATGGACTCGTTCTTCTTCCTTGCGGGATTTCAGGCAAGATGACCGCTACCCTGGATCTCACTACTATCATTGCTATGCTAGTTGCTTCGTTCTATCGCTTTGCTGCGCTACCTATCATTTGCTCTTCAAGCCTCCCAAATTGCAATGAACCTCTAACCTTTGACACCATTCCTAGCAAACCATTGTTTGGCTATGTTACCGCTTTTGCTCAGCCCCTCTTATAGCGTTGCTAGTTACAGGTGAAGTTTAAGATTTTCTCCATGGTGGACAGGGTTTATGTTGGGATATCACAATATATCTTATATTATTAATGCATCTATATATTTGGTAAAGGGTGGAAGGCTCGGCCTTATGCCTGGTGTTTTGTTCCACTCTTGCCGCCCTAGTTTCCGTCATACCGGTGTTATGTTCCCGGATTTTGCGTTCCTAACGCGGTCGGGTAATTTATGGGACACCCCCTGACAGTTCGCTTTGAATAAAACTCCTCCAGCAAGGCCCAACATTGGTTTTACCATTTGCCTCACCACCATCTACTTTTCCCTTGGGAGTAATTAACCTAAGGGTCATCTTTGTTCAGCCCCCCCGGGCCAATGCTTGTCTAAGTGTTGGTCCAAACTAGAGCCACTTGCAGCGCCACCTTGGGGAAACTTGAGGTCTGGTTCTAGTTGTACGTAGTGCTCATCCAGTCGTGGCCTGAGATGAGATACGCGCGGCTACTATCAGGATGTCGGCACGCCGGGAGGTCTTGCTGGTCCTGTTTTACCATTGTCGAAATGTCTTGTAAACCGGGATTCCAAGACTGATCGGGTCTTCCTGGGAGAAGGTCTATTCCTTCGTTGATCGCGAGAGCTTGTCATGGGCTAAGTTGGGACACCCCTGTAGGGTATAAACTTTCGAGAGCCGTGCTCGCGGTTATGTGGCAGATGGGAATTTGTTAATGTCCGGTTGTAGATAACTTGACACCAGATCCGAATTAAAACGCATCAACCGAGTGTGTAGCCATGATGGTCTCTTCACGGTGGAGTTCGGGAAATGAACACGGTTTCTGTGTTACGTTTGACGTAAGTAGGTGTTCAGGATCACCTCTTGATCATTGCTAGCTTCACGAACATTCCTTTGCTCCTCTTCTCGCTCTCATTTGCGTATGTTAGCCACCATATCTTGCTTAGTCGCTGCTGCAACCTCACCACTTTACCCCTTCCTTTCCCATTAAGCTTTGCTAGTCTTGATACCCATGGTAATGGGATTGCTAAGTCCTCGTGGCTCACAGATTACTACAACAACAGCTGAAGGTACAGGTTATGCGATGATCATGACGCGAGAGCGATGTTCCTTGTTTTGAAGTTCTCCTTCTGCTTCTTCTTCGATCAGGGGATAGGTTCCAGGTCGGCAGCCTGGGCTAGCAGGGTGGATATTGTTTGAGTTTCTGTTTATGATTCATCCGTAGTCGGATGTTGTTCTTGTATGTTGTATTGTTGTATTCATGTGACATTGTATGTTTTGTATGTATCCCCACTATTATGTAATGTTGATGTAATGATATCCACCTTGCAAAAGCGTTTCAATATGCGGGTCTATCCTTGGTGGGACCTTCGAGTTCCTTTTGGATAGGGTCGCATATTGGGCGTGAAAAGTTGGTATCAGAGCCTCGACTGACCTTAGGAGCCCCCTTGATTGATCGTGTAGTTTGGCCGTTGTTGAGTCTAGAAGAAAACTATTTTTTGGAGTCTAGTTATATCGGAGAGTATGAATTCTTTTTACTCCTCAGCCCCTTCGTCGCTCTGGTGAGGAATCTCGACGTAGGTGTTTTGAATTACTCCTCTTCCCCTTCAAATTTTCTTTAGGTTCACGCAGTTGGTTTTCCGATCGTTGTTCCTCTCCTCTTTTGTCCGGTGCATCTCTCGTCAAGTCGACTCGAACCTCTTTGTCTTTCGCGAGATCAATCCTCAGCTCTTTTCGATCGATGTTGTTTCCCTGTCTGAAGTTGTCCTTGTTTTTCCTACCCGCCCTCCCTTCTTCTTCTCGAATCCGGAGTCCGTAATCGAGTATCCTTCCTACTCGTGCGAAGTCTTTGCTTTCTTTCCTCAATGATTTCAACCGGTGATTTCTCTTCAAGATATTCGTCGGTTCCCCCTTCCAAATTGCCTTAGTTTTCCCGCCCTCCCACCCTTTCTCTTCCCGGAGCCTGACTCTCTCTCGACCACCTATTTCATTCGTGTGGAGCCTCTTCAGTCTTCTCTCAATTATTTCAACCGGTGAATTCTCGTCTCGGTGGACATTCTTCATCTCTTTTTCTTTTCTGGTGGACTCAATTCAAGTTTTTCGTTGTCGACCGTATTCTTTCCCTCAGCTAAAATATTTTTCTTTCCCTTGGATCAAGTGTTCTCCTTGATCGTTCGCCTCTCGCCATTCAATCATTCCGGAGTTCGGAAGACATCTCAGGAGATTCATCTGTATTCCAATAAATTCGAGGTTGTCACCTCATTCAAATATTTCAATTGTTCCGGTGCATCATTTATCTGTTCAACAACCCTTTCCAACGGTGTTTTCTTTTCAGTGGGCCCTAACCCACAGGTCTTTCCCCAGGATCTTACCTGACTCTTCTAATTATTCCGGAGCCATCACTAATTCTTTTCAAGTGTGATGTAAGAATGGATCCCATAAGTCACATGCCTTCTCCAAGATTGCTTTCAAATTCTTTTCATCGTCGGCTCAACCTCTTTGCTTTTCATTCTCCCGGTGTATCTCAGCAATTTCGGTGGTGTTTCTTGTCGTCATTCTCAGCTTGGAAGATCGAAGAAGAGTTTTTCCTCTAAATCTCGTCCGTTCTCCCGGAGTTTCACGGTGCTAGCTCGATGTTATCCTGTCAAATTGTTTCAAGTCATACAAATTCTTTTCATCCATCTGGAGCATTTCAGGAGTTGCTTTCTCTCTCGGTCATCCAGAGGCCATCTTTCCGGAAGATTTCTTCGTTCTAAGTTTTCAGATTCATTCCCCAATTATCCTATATCCGTGCCCTTTTGTTCGTCTCAATATTATCCCGGTGCTTCGCTCAAGTGTTCTTTAATCAGCTCATGATCTCTTTGTTCTTTTGCATCTAAATCCCCTCAAGCATAATTGTTTTTCTAATTCTTCTCGGTGATTCATTCTCTTTCATCAGTTATTTTGAATTCTTATGGTGGTTCGTTCAAGTTTCTTTTTCCTTGATTATCATATTAATTCATTCATTCTTTCAATCCTACCGGTGATTCATGAAGACTTTCTCAAGTTTGCGATATGTCACTTCTCAATCCTTTTCAAGAAGGATAAGTATTATGCTAAATCCATTGCTTGTCATCAATTTAATTTGATGAAGGGTAAGCATACAATAAATCTTATTCTTATTTCATCCAAGCGAGTAATCCCTTCATTCAGAGTTTGTTCATGATGAATAAATTCTAGTTCCAAGTGTTTTCATTTTTTTTTCTTTTCCGGAGTTCAATTTCCTCGGCCATTTCGTCGGAACCTCCATCTAAATCATCGCAAGGCTTAATTTTATTCTTTCATCCTTCATTCTATCTCATTATCCTTTTGTTACCGGAGTTCTTCACGGTGGATCATCATGATTTAATTCATTCTTCAAGAGTTCATCAAGTATCATTCCATCCTCTCAAGCTCGTGTTCTATTCCTACATGTTTAGCCGGAGTGCTACCTAAATCCTTTCAGTCTTATCCGTTCTTTTCTCATTCTAACCACTCCGGTGAGCACGAGTGATTCCAGAGTCTATCTTGTTTTCCATGAGCATTTGGTTCTCGTCATTCTCGTCGTTCCTCTCTTCTTCTCGAGTACTCCCAATTCTTTGCTTCTTCTCTTGAGTTCTTGTTTCATCTCATCCCTTTTCCCTTCCGTCTCGGTCCTAAGATCTCGGGACGAGATCTCTTGTTAGTGGAGGAGTGTTGTAACGCCCCGGATCCGATGCGCCAGGTGTCTGCCAGTTATTCGTCGTCATTGCCATGTCATTTGCTTGCGTGTTGCACTTTTCCATGTCATCATGTGCATTTCATTTTGCATACGTGTTCGTCTCATGCATCCGAGCATTTTCCCCGTTGTCCGTTTTGCAATCCGGCACTCCTATGTTCCCCGGCGTCCCCCTCTTCTCTCTTTTCGTGAGTGGGTGTTAAACTTTCTCAGAATGGCCCGAGGTTTGCCAAGAGGCCTTGGTATAGCACCGGTAGACCGCCTGTCTAGTTTCGTGACATTTGGAGGTCGTTTGATACTCCAACGGTTAACCAGGTAACCGCAAAGCCCTCTTTTGTTGCAGCCCAACACCCCTTCCAAAGTGGCCCAAAACCCATCTAACTCCCCTCCATGCTCTCGGTCGTTCGATCACGATCGTGTGGGTGAAAACCGCACCCCATTTGGACTCTCCTAGCTCCCTCCACCTATATAAATGTGTCTCCCCCCGAAATTCACGGATGTTTCCTCCCGAAACCCTAGATCCATCCCTTCCGCGCCGCCGGACATGTCCGCCCGGCGACCGGACGTGTCCGCCCCGCTTCCCCGGCCAATCTTGGCCTGCCACATGGCTCGCCGCCGCCCCCGCGCCACCAGGCCACCTGGCCCGCCTCCGGCCGCCGCGGCCCGACCGATCCCGCCGCCGCCCGACCGCACCCTCCGTGCCCTCCACCGCCCTCGCCCACCGGCGCACCTCGCCGGCGCCGCCCTGCCGCCGCGCCACTCCGGCCGCCGAGCCTCCGCGCCGCCCCGGCCATCGTCGTCCACGCCGGCACCTCCCCGTCGCCCGCCGGCGCCGCGCCCTCCTGCCCCGCCGCCGCGCCTCCCCGTCCTTGCCCGGACCGGATCCGGCCGGATCCCGGCCTCCCCGAGCACCTCCGGCCGTACCCGGCCACCTCCGGCCCCGTCTCCGGCGAGATCCGCGATGAGGTTGACTTTTCCCCCCTTTGAAATTCCACTAAGTCCCTAAGTTTTGCACATTATCATGTCATGTTCATCGCATTGTATCTCTGCATCCGTAGCTCCGTTTCATGCGTGTAATATGTCAAATTGTTCGTCTCAACAAGTTCTTCATTTAGTTCCATTGCATCATTTTCATTTGAGCTCATCTTGATGCCCGAAATGCTGTTAGAAGAGTGAATGTTGATGTTAATCTGCTGAAACTGTTATAACTTGCTCATTTGTCATTTTTGCCATGATTGATGTGTGCATCCTATGAGGTTGATCTCTACATGTGTTTTGATCTATGATATGCCATCTTTCCAGTGGTGCCAACCATGTATTTTTGTGAGTTGTGTGCTGAGTGCATCGAGCTTGTTAAGGAGGGTACTTGTTGTTACTGTTTTCCTGACAGATTCTGTTATATTTTGTTGCTATGTTAACATGCTTCTACTAATCATTCTATGCATAATCTGGAGATGTTCTATAAACATGTTTTGATCTACATGTCTTGCTCTACCCATTCATGCCCTTGGTTGCAACTATAGTCTGCTGGAACATGTTGTTATCTTGCTCCAAAGTTGCTTGATGATGTTGCTGTCAGCCTGTTTACATTAAGTTCAGTTGTTTCCATGTGTTTTCCTAGTGATCCATGCACCCTATGAACTTGATCTTGCCATGCTTAGCTTCACAAACATGCCTTATTACTGTTGGTTGCCTTGCCATGCCATGCAATGCTCTATGGTGAGTGGTTCAAGCTCACGAACATGCCTACTTATTGTTGTTCCTGCCATGTTTGAATCTGTAATATAATTGCCATGTTTACATGGGTGCCATCTTATCTTCTGATACTTTTTGGCTCATGGTCAGTAAGGTACTGTTGTTCTATGCAATTAGTAGATTCATGCCGTGCCTTTGTTTGCCATGATAAGTTCCTGTAGCATGTCGTTTGATAGCTCTAAACATTGCAACCTGATGTTATTTCCTGATAAGTCTGAAACTGTTATTATTTGCAATCTTACCATGTCTTTTTGAGCATGTTCTAGTTGTTTCTGGAGATAGCTCAGTGTTCATGTTTTGTTATGCTTTACCTGTACTTCATGCCCATGCCTTTTGTTATTATGTTGGGGTGCTGTAGCATGTTGTTTTGATGCTTGTAATATGCCTAGTTGTTGTTTTGGACAGATTGTTGTTATGACTTGTATAGAGTGTATGTGTTGCACTGTTGCTCCGTTTTGAGTGTGCTCTATATGAAACTTGCGTGATTTTGCATGTAGCTTCATATTACCATGTTGCATCCTTGTTTTGAGGTGTTTGCTTGATGTTTGTATGCATTTTGCATCAATGCCATGTTTAACTTGTTTTGCTCATATCTTCTAGGCCGTAGCTCCGAATCTAATGAACTTTATATGTACCTTGACTAGAATCTCGTGTAGATCATCTTGGTGCATCTTAACTTGCTGTTTAACAACTTGAACATAAGGTTTATTCAGTTCTGGACTAATTTCGAAATTTGCATATGAGGACTTACCGAAATTGTTATATGTTGTTTCCGGCCTCATTTAAACTTGCCTTGATGTGTTGCTCTTGTATGCATCATCTCTTGCCATGAGTAGCATCATGTAGCTTTGTCATGCATCATGCTTGCTTGTGCATCATATCTTGTTCATGTGTGGTGTGTTTACTATGTTGTGTGCTTCTTCTCGATAGTTCCCGTTTCGTTGCGATCGTGAGGATTCGTTCGTCTTCGTGTGGTTCGTCTTCGTGGCTTCATCTTCTTCATGGACTCGTTCTTCTTCCTTGCGGGATTTCAGGCAAGATGACCGCTACCCTGGATCTCACTACTATCATTGCTATGCTAGTTGCTTCGATCTATCGCTATGTTGCGTTACCTATCATTTGCTCTTCAAGCCTCCCAAATTGCCATGAACCTCTAACTTTTGACACCATTCCTAGCAAACCATTGTTTGGCTATGTTACCGCTTTTGCTCAGCCCCTCTTATAGCGTTGCTAGTTACACGTGAAGTTGAAGATTTTCTCCATGGTGGACAGGGTTTATGTTGGGATATCACAATATCTCCTATATTATTAATGCATCTATATATTTGGTAAAGGGTGGAAGGCTCGGCCTTATGCCTGGTGTTTTGTTCCACTCTTGCCGCCCTAGTTTCCGTCATACCGGTGTTATGTTCCCAGATTTTGCGTTCCTAACGCGGTCGGGTGATTTATGGGACCCCCCTGACAGTTCCCTTTGAATAAAACTCCTCCAGCAAGGCCCAACATTGGTTTTACCATTTGCCTCACCACCACCTACTTTTCCCTTGGGAGTAATTAACCCAAGGGTCATCTTTGTTCAGCCCCCCCGGGCCAATGCTTGTCTAAGTGTTGGTCCAAACTAGAGCCACTTGCAGCGCCACCTTGGGGAAACTTGAGGTCTGGTTCTAGTTGTACGTAGTGCTCATCCGGTCGTGGCCTGGGACGAGATACGCGCGGCTACTATCAGGATGTTGGCACGCTGGGAGGTCTTGCTGGTCTTGTTTTACCATTGTCGAAATGTCTTGTAAACCGGGATTCCGAGACTGATCGGGTCTTCCTGGGAGAAGGTCTATTCCTTCGTTGATCGCGAGAGCTTGTCAAGGGCTAAGTTGGGACACCCCTGTAGGGTATAAACTTTCGAGAGCCGTGCCCGCGGTTATGTGGCAGATGGGAATTTGTTAATGTCCGGTTGTAGATCACTTGACACCAGATCCGAATTAAAACGCATCAACCGAGTGTGTAGCCATGATGGTCTCTTCTCGGCGGAGTCCGGGAAGTGAACACGGTTTCTGTGTTATGTTTGACGTAAGTAGGTGTTCAGGATCACCTCTTGATCATTGCTAGCTTCACGATCGTTCCTTTGCTCCTCTTCTCGCTCTCATTTGCGTATGTTAGCCACCATATCTTGCTTTCCCATTAAGCTTTGCTAGTCTTGATACCCATGGTAATGGGATTGCTGAGTCCTCGTGGCTCACAGATTACTACAACAATAGTTGCAGGTACAGGTTATGCGATGATCATGACGCGAGAGCAATGTTCCTTGTTTTGAAGTTCTCCTTCTGCTTCTTCTTCGATCAGGGGATAGGTTCCGGGTCGGCAGCCTGGGCTAGCAGGGTGGATATTGTTTGAGTTTCTGTTTATGATTCATCCGTAGTCAGATGTTGTTCTTGTATGTTGTATTGTTGTACTCATGTGACATTGTATGTTTTGTATGTATCCCCACTATTATGTAATGTTGATGTAATGATATCCACCTTGCAAAAGCGTTTCAATATGCGGGTCTATCCTTGGTGGGACCTTCGAGTTCCTTTTGGATAGGATCGCATATTGGGCGTGATAGTATGGCGTCTAGCGAGGGAAATTATCACCGTAGAGGTCCTTACTTTGATGGTACTAATTTTGCTAGTTGGAAGCATAAGATGAAAATGCATATTCTCGGACATAACCCCGCCATTTGGGCAATTATTTGTATTGGCTTGCAAGGTGAATTCTTTGATGGGAGAGAACCGAACCGTGAAGCTAATGCGGAAGAATTGAAGATGTTGCAATACAACGCTCAAGCTTGTGATATCATCTTCAACGGATTGTGCCTCGAAGAATTCAACAAAATCAGCCGTCTTGAGAATGCAAAGGAAATTTGGGATACTTTGATTGATATGCATGAAGGTACCGAATCCGTCAAGGAATCCAAGTTGGATGTGCTCCAAAGTCAGCTTGACAAGTTCAAAATGAAGGATGGTGATGGTGTCGCTGAAATGTACTCTAGGCTTGCTCTTATCACAAATGAGATTGCCGGCTTAGGGAGTGAAGAGATAACCGACAAATTCATCATCAAGAAGATCCTAAGAGCATTGGATGGAAAGTATGATACCGTGTGCACATTGATTCAAATGATGCCAAACTACAAAGATCTCAAGCCAACGGAAGTCATTGGAAGAATTGTTGCTCATGAGATGTCACTCAAGGATAAGGAGGAACTTCACAACAAGTCAAGTGGTGCTTACAAAGCCTCAAGTGAAGCCCCCACATCATCAAGTGAGAAACAAACCGTCAACAAAGAATTGAGCTTAATGGTGAAGAACTTCAACAAATTCTACAAGAGTAGAAGCAAAGAAAGAAGCTCCAAGTCAAGGTCTTACAATGACAAAAGATCTTCTAGTCGAGAGCGCAATTGCTAAAATTGTCGGAGACCCGGACACTATTCCAATGAGTGTACGGCACCCTACAAAAGAAGAGAAGATTCTCCAAGAAGAAGAAACAAAAGAGAAGAATCACCACCAAGAGAGAGGAGGAGTAGAGATGATCGTTATGAACGAAGACCCTCACGGAGAAGCAAGGATTCGGAAAGGAAGGACAAGTCATCAAGGAGCTACACAAAACGAAGACATCAAGCTCATGTTGGTGAATGGGTATCTGGCTCTGACTCCGACAATCACTCCGAGAGAAGCTATCACTCCGACTCCGAATATACTCAAGATGAAGGTGTTGCCGGTCTAGCACTTGTGTGAACCAACTCCTACGACATATTTGATTCACCAAATTAAGGAATTGGAAGATGCTTCATGGACAAAGGTCCAAAGGTAACACATCCTGAGTATGTTGATTTCAATAGTGATGAAGATGACTTGCTTGTGGATGATGATTTACTTGTTGACAACTCTAGTGATGAATACTATGATCAAACGTCAATTAATCATGCTAATCAAGATAAAACGAATGACAATGATAAGGAGAAGATTGAGCTTCTAACTAAAGAACTAAACACTCTTAAGTTGGCTCATGAAACTATCTTCGAAGATCATCGAGAACTTTTAAGGGCTCATGAGAAGTTACGCTTTGAAAAGCTCAATCTTGAGCAAGAGCATGAGTTCTTAAAAGCTATCAATGATGATCTCCGTAAGAAAAGTTCTTCTTACATTGCCAAGCGTTTACTCTTATCTACTTACATGCCTCAAGTCAAGTCTAGTAACAAGTACAAGAAAGATACTTCCTCTAGTAGTAACAACAATAATGTCAAATATAATATTGTTGCTTCTAGTAGTTCTCTTGATTCCACTAATGATTCTCTTAGCCAAGTTACACTTGATCAAGAAAATAGCTTATTGAAGGGAATTATAGAGCCTTGCCGGGAGTAAGCAATTCGAGGAAATTGTACGCAAGCAAGGAAGGCACCGGAATAATCAAGGTGTTGGTTTTGAACGAAAGTTCAATGCCAATGGAGTTTAGTGGGAAGAAGATCAATACCCCAAGACGAAGTTTGTTCCTCAACAAGAGAAGTATGATCCTACTTCCTTCAAGGGAACACAAGCACAAGATGATCTTCCACCACAAGACCACAAGAACAAAGGCAAGGACAAGCTTAAATAAGAGATTAATGCATTTGAAGAAGCACCTAAAGCCTCGTTCAAGTGGGTTCCCAAGACTACATCAAGTTCTACTTCATCAAGTACAACTACAACTCCAAGGATTCCCATCAAGATGATGTGGATCCCGAAGAAGAAGAACTAGAGAGTTCTTGAGGGTGACTCTGCCAACATTCTTCACTCATATCATTATGGCAAGAACAAGTGCAATCAACTTCCACATCTTGCACTAGTTCAAGGAGTCACAAACCCTCATGTTGGTAAGGCAAGGGACAAGGTAACCTAATGATTTCATGGACATCATTTTGTGTCTGCATCACTCTATGTCTATGGATATTCTTGTTTGTTCCTTGTGGGACTAACCCATGTAGGTAAGTTCAAAGTGCAACTCACTCCATAGGATTGCTCCAAATGATCTACATCAACATTGAGCATCCACATCTTCAACACCTACATGAAGTCATCATCGACAAAACCCAAGGTTAGTTCATCCCTCTAAGGGGGGATCTCACATCTAGGGGAGCTTAACTCTAAGAATTGAGTCAAAGAAACTCTAATGGTGTGAACATATCAATGCATTATGTAAAAGTGGTAACCCCACTTGAGCTTAAACGATGAGTATGACCTATGATCAAATGATCTCATTTGACTCCTAAGTCAATATACTCATATATAGATGACCTAGTCATCGCCAATTGTTTGATAGATGCTAGAATTGGTTGTGCATGCTTTGCCACATATTTCATTTGCCATCTTATTGTGTGAGCATGTTGGTGCATATTTTACTCATTCAAGGACATCCACTTGTTGTTTTGATTGTTTGGCTTCTTTTCTTTTTGCCAAGTGGATGGACAAGAATGCCTAAGAACTTTCTCTAGCTATCTATGCTTTTATCGTCTCAAACTCTATTCATGCTACATCACAAAATTTGATCATGTCAGATTCGAACCACTCTGTGTGAGGAGCACTCGGAGTCCCCGATTCGTCATAGACTTAAACTTCCAAAACCTCTTTGTGATTCTCGGTCTGACCGATTCCTCCATTTCGGTCCTACCGAGATCATTAAGTTGATCTAAGTTTTCAATCTCGGTGCAACCGATTTGAACTTTTTGGTCACACCGAGTTGCTGTAACTATACACAGTTATGCATCTCGGTGCCACCGAGTTGTTCCACTCGGTCACACCGACAGGGTCAGGCTATATATAGTCATGGGCAAAATTTGGAAATTCCTCCGAACTCCTTCGCCCGCGCAATAGCTCGCTCTGCCATCGAAGGTCTTCGGATTGTCTCCTCGTCGCCAGCCGCCTCCTATCGCCGGTCTCCGTCGCCGTCAACGGATTTCGCCCCCGCCGTTGCCGCCGTAGCGAGTTCATCGCCAAGCTAGGGTATGGACTCGATCATTGTGCTATCCTCATCTGATTCCTAGCACATTGTGTTCTTATTGATTCTTGCCACGATTGAAGCAATCCTATCCACTCAATATAGTCCGTAGATTAGATGAGATTCAAAATTTTAGGGTTAGGTTTCCGCCAAAACCATCTGGGACCCACCGAGTTGAAAAACTCGGTCCCACCGATTTGGCTTATGCCATTGCACTAGTAACTCTCGGTCTGACCGAGAATTACAAATCGGTGCGACCGATTTTAGGACTTTGTGAAACCCTAGTAGTCTCGATGCCACCGAACTGTGACTTGGTCCAACCGAGATCATCAGTTTAGGTTCCAAAACTGCTTCGGTATCACCGAGTTTGAAAATCGGTTGATCCGAAATGCTTTCTGTGGAAAACTAAAACTGAATTTTTGAATGATTCTTTTGCAAAAATCTCTGCATTCTGTGATGCTCATCTATTCTATCTCATCTACAACTCTTCACAGGGTCAGCAGTTAGTGTTTGCAGCATGTCAGACCAAAGTGACAGCCAGAACAGGTCAGAAGAGCAGATTGACATGAGCAAGGGCACTAGTCCCTCAAGTTCTACAGATGAAGGGAGCAGAAGCACTCCTAGCAACCTACCTAAGGCTGCTACCAGGCAAAGGAGGAAAAGAACTTCAGACTCAGAGGATGAGGACTACAAAGCTGAAGAAGATGAGGCTACTTCCAAGAAAGTAGTGCTCAAGAAGGAATATGGTTTAGCACATAGCACAAAGCCTGGACTGGAAAGGAAAGTTCCTGCCAAGAGGACACCAATGCCCAAGGCCAGAAGGTCCACTCAAGTGCCAGAATAGACTGAACCCAAAGAGGCACCTGAAAAGAAAGTCACATCTTCCAAACCCAAGAAAGTTCCAACTAGAGAGACAATGAAATTTACCATTGAATCAGAGGAAGAAGGTGCTCAGGACAAGAAGAAGAAGAGAGCATGAACCACAACTGCCTAGGTTCTTGGAAAGCCCTCTATGCGAAGAGATTCTAAAGAGGAAGAAGAGGTAGATGCACCAGCACCCAAGGCACCCAAGCTTACGGGTGATGCTTTTAGATCAGGGGCTGCAACATCTAAGCCCAAGGAAGCACCCAAAGCTGCCTCCAAGGCCAAGCTTATACCAAAGAGGAATACTACGACTATTCCAGCTGCTGAGAAGAACAAGGCCCCAGTGCCAAGTGTTGCTGATGAAGAAGATGAAGAAGGACAGGTCCTAAGGAAGCTCAAGCCCAAGATACCAGACCACAATGATGCCCATCCTGTGGCTGAGGACATGATGATCAGGAAGGACTTAGGGTTGAGGCTATGGAAGATGGAAGATCCATATGCCTCAAGGAGAAGATTTATTGTTGACTACAGGTTCCATATAAAGGAACAGCGGCACTTCTATGAGACAATTCTGTTGGATAAGAAGCCCATAGTTTGTGACATGAGGTGGGTCGACTGGACCTACATCAAGGACAATGAAGAGCACTATCCTGGAGTGCAAGACAGCTTTGTTGCTTCTGGAGTTGCTGTTTTTGTTGGGCAAAAGCTCACCCACTAGAATGATGAACTTATCATGCAATTCTACTCCATAGCACACTTTTATCCACATGGAAGAATTGTTTGGATGTCTGAAGGTACAAGGTACCAGTCCACTATTGGAGAATGGGCAAGTCTGATAAATGCCCCAAAGGAAAATGAGGATGACCTGGACATTTATGCAAAGAAGAAGATGGATCCCAATTCCATGGCACACATGTACAAGGAGATCCCAGACAAGGCTGTTGAGACACATAAGTTTGGATTAGTCCACTTTCTTCTGTCAGGACTGCCAACAATCAATTGGATTCTGAGGCACACTCTGTTGCCTAAGTCTGGTGACCATAACATGATCAGAGGGCATGCCATCAACATGTTGCATGTGTTTGATGTGCCACAGAAGTTCAAAGTCATGAGCCTTATGATTGAAACCATTAAGAGGACTGCAGCAGATCAGAAGAGGAGCTGTGGATATGCCCCTCAGATTCAGGAGTTGATAAACTCAAAGATGGGCACAGGGAAATATCAATTGGATAAGGAACATTTTCAACTTTATCCAGACTTCGAGGACAATGAGGTTGTCATGAATGAGAATGATCCATCATCAGTTCAAGCTCAAGAGAAGAAGGAGAAGGCAAGGAAGGAGAAGGCTGCCAAGATGCCAACTCAAGAGGAGGCATCTGAGTATTTCTTGAAGAACAAGCAGGAGCAGCTTGGTTACTTGATAGCATCAACACTGAGGATTGAGAAGGGACTGGCCACCCTCACTCAGAATCAGGAAAGCCTGGAAAGAATCATGGAACTCAAATTCCATGACCTTGATGTCAAAGTAACTGAGATACAGTCAGTTGTGGAGCAGCTGCAGGATGACATGCAGGAGAGGCAGGGCAAGACAACAAATAATGTGTTTGCCAGAGTGCCCAGAGCCCAGAGATCAGTTGCAGTGCCTGTGGCAGACACTAGAGCAACAACATCTGCACCAGCTACAGCCCCTTCAGCTCTAGTGCAACAGGCTCCAGCATCAACTCCAGCACCCTCTACTTCAACTAAAGCCTTCGTCCTTGGAGTTATCCGGACACCACCACCTGAAGATCAAGCCTGAGAGTCGATCTAGCACTATGCATTCTCTATGAACTTTTGGGAACTTGTTGCCAAAGGGGGAGAAAAATGTATAGATCATAGGCTTCGAGAGAGAGTGTGTTGCTCTTGTTCTCTCTTGCTTTATTTGTTGGTTGTGAGACATTGATGATCATGTGTTTGATCATAAGCTACACTTATGCATGTTTGATATTATCCTATCTATCTTATGTGATCATTCACTTTGCTTGGTGATGAGTGCATGTATTCAATATTTATTATTTTGGGCGCTCCACCAAGATGTATGTGACATGGAAGAGTAACCCATGAGCCTAATTCATTGTGCATTTGAAGTCCAAAGCAAATCTTAAACTATGCACAAATTTAGGGGGAGCTCTTGCTTATCACATACTTCTCAAAGCGACAATGTAATTCAATCTTATTATCATTTGTCGAAGCTTTGATCTATATGTTGTCATCAATTACCAAAAAGGGGGAGATTGAAAGTGCAACTATCCCTAGGTGGTTTTGGTAATTCATAACAACATATAGCTCATTGAGCTAATGCTATTCCAAGACTATTATTTCAGGAAAGCTCAATGAATGGCATGGCATGGATGATGAAAGTTGATCCCTCAAAATACTAAGGACAAAGGATTGGCTCAAGCTCAAAAGCTCAAGACTCTTCATATTATATTTTAGTGATCCAAGATCACATTGAGTCTATAGGAAAAGCCAATACTATCAAGGAGGGATGAGGTGTTGCTTAATGAGCCTCTTGCTTCATGTGCTTTGTGATATGCTCCAAAACCCTCATCTACTTTCCCACATCCACAAATGACCTAAACCCAAAGCCAAAATCGGTCACACCGATTCTTCCTATCTGGCGCCACCGATTCCAAAAGTCATAGCCACTGCCACAAACCCTAAGCAAATCGGTCTTACCGATAGGGATCTCGGTCTCACCGAGATGGGATTGTAATCTCTCTATTTCCCTTCATAACGTTTCGGTCTAACCGAAGTGAGCGATCGGTCCCACCGAGATTGCAATGTAAACTCTCTGTTTCCTTTTTTTAACTTTTCTGTCTCACCGAAAAGAGCAAATCGGTCCCACCGAGTTTACCTGACCAACTCTCTGGAAAGCTTATTACCAAAATCGGTCTTACCGAGATTACATTATGCCCTAACCCTAACTGAATCGGTCTTACCGAGTTGCATGTCAGTCCCACCGAAAATCCTAACGGTCACTAGGTTTACTAAATCGGTCCGACCAAGTCTGTTGAATCGGTCCCACCGAGTTTGGTAAATTGTGTGTAATGGTTAGATTTTGTGTGGAGGCTATAAATACCCCTGCACCTCCTCTTCATTTGTGGAGAGAGCCATCAGAACAAACCTACACTTCCAACTTACCATTTCTGAGAGAGAACCACCTACTCATGTGTTCAGGCCAAGATATTCCATTCCTACCATATGAATCTTGATCTTTAGCCTTTCCCAAGTTGCTTTCCCCTCAAATCTTCTTTCCACCAAATCCAAAACCTATGAGAGAGAGTTGAGTGTTGGGGAGACTATCATTTGAAGCACAAGAGCAAGGAGTTCATCATCAACGCACCATTTGTTACTTCTTGGAGAGTGGTGTCTCCTAGATTGGCTAGGTGTCACTTAGGAGCCTCCGACAAGATTGTGGAGTTGAACCAAGGAGTTTGTAAGGGCAAGGAGATCGCCAACTTCGTGAAGATCTACCGCTAGTGAGGCAAGTCCTTCGTGGGCGACGGCCATGGTGGGATATACCAGGTTGCTTCTTCGTGGACCCTTCGTGGGTGGAGCCCTCCGTGGACTCGCGCAACCGTTACCCTTCGTGGGTTGAAGTCTCCATCAACGTGGATGTACGATAGCACCACCTATCGGAACCACGCCAAAAACATCCGTGTCTCCAATTGCGTTTGAATCCTCCAAACCCTTCCCTTTACTTTCTTGCAAGTTGCATGCTTTATTTTCTGCTGCCTATATACTCTTTGCATGCTTGCTTTAATAGTGTGATGATTGCTTGACTTGTCCTAAAGTAGCTAAAATCTGCCAAACTCTAAAATTGGGAAAAGGTTAAGTTTTTTATTGGTCAAGTAGTCTGATCACCCCCCCCCCTCTAGACATACTTCAAGGTCCTACAAAAGGTGGGCGAATCAGTGATGCTGCTATATTTTCATTCCAAGAATCTTCTTTTTGCGAAGCACCGACTGGTTCTCATAGCCTATTCTTTTCCCGTTTTCATTACGATTGTGGTTTCCTTTCGATTGTTTTTTGTTTGTCAGTTCATTGATGGATCCTGGAGCACTAGGCAAAAGAGTTGCTGGCAGGCAACCCACTGGAGACAACGATCTCCGGGAAGTGAGCATCGACCAACTAGTTGACCATGTTGGCGGGCCAACCCATGGAGATGAAGAACTTCAAGAAACAAGCACTGGCCAAAGAGTTGACGACGTTGGCAGATGAACTCCTCAAAGAAAGTTTGGAAGAACAGCAAGGGCCCCATCATGCCTACCCCAGAAACTCTAATGGCCACCTATGCGAGGCTTGAAAGTATGTTAAGTTGACTAGAGGCAGGGTGAATAGGCGATTTTTACAAGTTCGTCACTGAGGAATTTCAGGGTGAGGAAATTCCTCCGTCACGAACAACTAGCAGTGGAATAAGTACTCAAGTGCAAGCATAACATAGTAACAACATAGTCATCATGATGATATGAAAAACAAACACAGAGCACAAGTAGCGTAAACACAGGATTAAGCAGGCTAAAGACTATGTGACTGAAGAATTAGGATTGAGGAAATAAAGAAAGTCTTCAGTCAAAGTCTTCAAACAGTAATGATCAGGTTCATCAACACAGAATGAGGAAATGAAAGGGTTGAGGAAATAGAACCAGCAGGCTTGGTGAAGACAATGATTTGATAGACCAGTTACAACTGCTGTGACAGTTGTAGGTCTGATTGGAGCGGCTGAGTATTTAAACTCGAGGACACACAGTCCTCACCATATTCTCCTTGAGCTAAGGTCACAGAGACCTTGCAACACTCATGATAAGTCTTCAAAGGTGACTTCCAAACCTTCACAAACTCGGTCCCTCGGCGATCCACAATTCCTCTTGGATGCTCACACCATGAAACCTAACCGTCTGGAGGATACACAGTCCTCAAAGGTAACAAGCATCGATTCCACACAGGAACAATCTCTTTAGTGATGGTCAATCACTTTGGGTTTGTAGGTGTTTGGGTTTGGGTTTTGGGTTTTCCTCACTTGATGATTTTCGCTCAAAGTCCTCGGAGGATGGGATGCTCTCAATTGACAATGTCAGTTTCTCTCGGAGCAGCCAACCAGCTAGTGGTTGTAGGGGGCGGCTATTTATAGCCTAGGGAGGAACCTGACATGATAAGACATTAATGCCCTTCAATGATATGACCGTTAGGTGGTAGGATATTTTGGACAGTTGGCGCATGGCACAACAACGGTCAGATTTGAGGTTCGAATTCTTCAAGGCTATCATGTTCCTCATTGTGTAGGCAATCCGCACTGGCGAATTCCTAACTCCTCAGTCAGAACAAATTCCTCAGAGACCAGAAGATCTTCGTCTCTGTCATTGAAGAAATTGACTGAACTGATATGAGATTTCCAATGGCTTCACTCGAAAGGATTGGGTAGGTGTAGGATTTTGAGATGAGCATCACTTGGAAATTAGTTTCCTTAGTATTACCTCGACCCCCTTTAACAGTACGGTGATTCCTATGACTCAAGAAAGAGAAAATGAAACTACGAAAACAAAATTCTTCACACTTCATAATGCTCGCATGAATATCCAAGTCTTCAAGGTCACACCAATTTCTTCACTTCAAACGTCTTCAGGCGAACCAAAGTCTTCAGCTGAAGACATTCATTTTTAGGGTTCGACTTTCGCTGTAAATATCAAACTCCTCATCGACATATAGAGCCTGTGTACACTCACAAACATATTAGTCCCTTAACCTATAAGTCTTCAATACAGCAAAATCACTAAGGGGCACTAGATGCACTTACAATATCCCCCTTTTTGGTGATTAATGACAAATAGGTTAAGTTTTCAATGGGGATAAACATATTAATTGAAAGTGCTCAATATTGAGGAATTTGATTGCAATATTTATGGAAGAACTCCCCCTGAAGATGTGCATATGTGAGGAATTTGCTTTCAACAAGCAATGCACATTGTAGAGTAATATCATGGAGATCTCCCCTATATCTTGTAATTCATACACGCATTTAACATATCAAATGAAGAATTTGAAATGCATGATGAAATATGGTGACTGATGTAATTCAGCATGCGTGCGTAACATATATGAGGAAATAGCGTGCAGAAAAACAGAGCAAAATTATCAGGTCACCATCAGACTTAAGTTTACTACTCGATCCAACAAACACTTCAGAAGAGCGAGAGTTGAAACTTAACGAAAAATGCCCATATATATAGACCCGCTTGAAGACTAACTCAAATCCCCCCCTTTGTCATCAAATGACCAAAAGGGACGAAATGTGAGGACTAACGCCCCTAAAGAATATTGTCACGAAGTCGATGGAGGAGCGCCAGCGTTGTTGGGGTTGGTTGTTGGAGTAGGGCCTGCTGCAATGTCGTCCAAATCTTCATTTTCATCAGTCTCGCGCGATGAAGAAAATGAGCTAGCCACGAAGGAAGGAACCTTAACTTTCTTGAATTTCTTCGCAGGCGGCTTAGACCAGTCAAAGTCCTGCTTGAAGCCCATCTGGTTAAGATCTTCACCGTAGAGATGAGACAGAACAGCCCAGGTGCGATCAAATACTGAATTGTGTGTCGCAGTCATGTTCTGAAGAATTGAACCAAACTGATGCTTGACCCATTTGTGGTTGTGATCGACCTTCTGATGAGGACTGAGGAGAAGCTCACGATCAGTCATCACCCTTGGAGCTGTGCCTTGAGGATTTTATTTTGAAGCATTGGTGGCAGAGTCATGAGTGGCAGAGTCGTCATTAGTGGAGTAGGATGCAACTTTGCGGAACTGTCCATCCAATGGACGAATGCCTTCATCAATAATAGTGGCCTTGCCCTTCTCATCAGCTGATGAAATAGTCCGCTTGAGGACTTCAATGGGAGGCAAGTAGCTGCCATGATTAAAAGTATCAGCCTTGTAGTTGATTGAAGACCTTGATCTGATGAATCTCATGATCCAGGGCGCATAAGGCTTCAATTCAAATGGAGAAAGAGCAACATTTTCCATAGTCCTCATGAAGAAGTCATGGTAGTTTATTGGAATACCATGCATGATATTGAATAGAATATTCTTCATGATGTCAACGACTTCTTCTTCATTAGAGTCATGGCCTTTGATAGGACTCAGGGTCTTGGTCAAAATGCGATAGACAGTACGAGGCACATAAAGCAATTCCTTCACGAGGAATTTGGTTCTTGGGGCTTGGCCAAACTTCAGCGGCTTCATCAACACTTGGATGAAATGATCAGAGAGCTCAGGTTCATGATAGAGGAGATGTGCACCTTCAAGGGGAGGACTGATAGACAGGGCAAACAATTCAGAGATCGGTGCTTTGAAGTGAGTGTTCTCTGTCATCCAGTCCAACACCCAACAATTTATATCATCATAACTTCCAGTAATGTGCAGCATCGCGTAGAATTGAAGAATTAGCTCTTCATTCCAATCACATACGTCAGTGCAGAAGTTGAGTAACCCAGCGTGATGAAGAACACTGAGGACTGGTGTGAAGCAAGGCAGCGATTCCATATCCACATGAGGAATATGCTCATGGTCAAAGATCTTGTCCTTATCGAATAGCAGTGAAGAATAGAAGTTCATATGACTTGCTGTCCAGAAACGCTTCCTTCGAAGATGAGCAGAGTCATATGGGTTGTAATTAGTGAAGAATACATTCTCATGAAAGAAGTCATCAGCCTTGAACTTCTGCATCTTTGAGGATGGATTCTTCGGCTTGGGCTGAGGAGTATTAGTCAATGTCTTCACTCCCTCAGGAATCACAGTCTCAGGAGCTGCAGGCTGAGGAATTTCAGTTTCTGCTTCAGTAGCAGCCTGGGTCTTCTTTTCTTCAGCAGCTTTATCATCAGCACTAGTGGCTGGAATTTCTTCAGGCATGGTAAGAAGAGGTGCTTGAGGTTCATCAGAGTCCGTTTGAATTTCTTCAGTCTGGACTGGGGATAGAGGAATCTATTGCAATGGGGTGAACATGGGGGAATAGGGGTGATGACTTTCCTGATAGTCATCATTCAACACTAGTGTGGTGCACCCAATGTCCACGTCTTCATCTTCTTCATGAATTTCCTCAACGCCTGCCTCTTCGGCCGTGAACTGAGGCATGGGCGATGATACCAGAGGGGTTGAAGTGACATTGTCCACTTCAATTTCTTCATCCATCTGCTCTATTGAAGCCATAGAAGGATCTTCTTCATATGAGTCGCTTGGAATCACATAATCTTCAGCAAAAAGAATGATTTCCTTTGATGGCACACTTGAAAGAGGAACAACATCTATTGGATTTGCAAATGAGCTGGTCAAAATCTTCGCTTTCTTCGAAGCAGAAGACTCTGAGGAAGCAGATTCTTTCCTTTTCTCTAGTGCAGCTCGCTACGCAGCCTTGGTTTTCTTCACTTCTAATGCAGAAGGAAGAATAGGACTTGGTGTTGGCGTTGGTGTAGGAGGAGCAAAGGAAATTGGTGCAGTTTCTTCAGGCACAACTGATGCAGTTGTCCTGACTAGTTCTTTTTCTTCAGGCGCAGCGTCAGATGCTTCAGCTGGCATGTCTTGTTCTTCAGGCGCAACACTAGAGGTTGCCCTAGCAATTTCTTCAGTGCCTGGAATAGCTTCATCAGCCCTGGTGCTTTCAATTTCATCAACAACCTGATTTTTATCAATGGTACTAGCATGTTCTTCAGTAGGCTGTGCGTTGGAGCAGCAACATTGGGTGTAAATCCCTTCGCCATTCTGACGAATCTGACTTTGGCTCCCAGCCATTCTGCCTTGTAGGCGTCAAATCATAGTGTTAGCACGTTGTCCTTCAGTGTCACATCCCTAGTTCTCATCTGCTCTGGGTTAGCTAGTCTTGTGTTGCATCATGTTTAAATTTCAGTTAAACCTGAAATGGGGATTGCCTAAACCCTAGCATCAATGGAATTCACTAGGTTCAACTAAAAATTCTTAGTGAATCCAAATGGCTTTCAAAAATGTTCATCATTTCAGGAAAATGCTGGAAACATTAACCAGAGGTGTTGCACATTTTTCCATGACATATTTGAGATCTGGATTAAATCATATGCTATTTGCAATTGGACATTTAAATGCTATATAATATTTTAAATGCTCAATTAATTCTGAACTTAAGTGAGGGCTGTTGGGAATATTCCAAACAGAGCCCACAAATATTTTCAGGATTTTTGGAAACGTTTTGGTATTTTTTTAATAAAGCCCAGAAGTTACAGGCAAATCCTATTTGGCGCCCGTAGCGCCCGTTTTGGTATTATCTGCAAACCTGCACACACTAACCATTTCACGGTGGGCCGGCCTAGTTCTAGCTTTTTCTATGGTAAAACCACAAAAAAAGGAGCGACTGAAGTATCGAACAAGCGACCACGAGGTTACGTACAACTCCGACTAACCAACCAGCCACACCTTACGATGTGATAACTTACTTCCCTTTGATGTTTTTATACTTTTGCTCACTGTTGTTAATATCTTTTTTTGTTCTAGTTTTTTTCTGGACCAGTTTTTGTTTTGGTTTTTTCTTTATTTTTTCTGCTTTCTTTTCTTTAATCTTCTTTACTTTTGCTTTTTCTATCAAGTGCACGACCTTTTTATTCACATTTAGTGAACTGCTTTCAAATATGATGAACTTTTTTTCAAATTCGATAAACTGTTTTCGAATTCGATGAACTTTTTTTCAACTTCGATGAACTTTTTTCAAATCTGATGAACTATTTTTGAATTGGATGAACTTTTTACCGAATTCAATGAACTTTTTCCCAAAATCAATGAACTATCTTCAAATTCAATGAACTATTTTCAAATTGAAAAACTTTTTCGAATCCGATGACCTTTTTAGAAAATTTGATGAAATTTTTCCCAAATTGATGAACTTTTCTTCAAATTCGATAGTATTTTTTTCAAATCAATGAACATTTTTTAAGTTGATGAACTTTTTTCGAAAGCATTGAACTTTTTCATTTTTCATGAACTTTTCTCAAAATCGATGAACATTTTTTGAGTTTGTGAACTTTTCTCAACGACGTACATTTTTTGAGTTTCTAAACTTTTCTTCAAAAATAATGAACGTTTTCAAATTCACTTTTTTTTTAAATAATTAAAAACTCAAAATGATATAATAGATGGTGTTGTGCAAATAAATAGCACGGCCACACTGTTGTTTTACTGTTGTCGCGGGCATTTGTCATGAATGTCCAGTGGTTGGAGTGCTTAGCTAAACTGGTCGAAAAACGGAACGACCTGAGTTCAAATCCAGGTATAAACAGTTTTTTTTTGTTTTTTTTGGAAGATTCGCTGCGATCCGCCTTCATGGGCCGGCCCAACAAGGTGCGGCGTGTGCGCCAGGGAGCAGTTCGGGCGCATAAGGCGCCGAACAGGAGCTCTCGAAGTTACAGAAAAATAGAAAAACATTAACAGAAAACTGAGAGAGAAGGAAACTAACCTGGCCCTGCACTGTAGCTGGCTCAGCCCAGCTGGCCCAAGGTGCCAGTCATCGTCGACCCTGCCGACCGAAGCAGCTGCATGCTGGATGCGCGCGAGCATCGACGCCACCTCCTGCTTCGCGCTGGAGGCTCATCCCCCTCCCTGTCCCCGCGCCTGGAGACGCCCTCGATCCCCTCTGTCCCTCCCCCCTTCCCTTGCCCTCTCCTCCCCTCCATCGCTCGTCCCCGAGCTCGGTCGGGAGCAGCCATGGCCTCCACCCATCATCCTCACGGCCACCAGCCACCCCTCGCCGCCCAAACGTACCCCCGAGCTTTGCCCCCATGCCCACTTCTCCCCGCCGAAGCCCACGTCATCGGAAGCGCAGCAACATCGCCATCGGGCTCCTCCTCCTCCTCGGATGCCGACGATCACCGTCGTCGATTTGCTCCATCCAATGCACCCCTGTCCTCGCCGTCGCCGCTGCTGGAACCGCGGTGAGCCACCGCCCCTTCTCTCTCTCTCTCTCTTCCGCGCGAAACCGCCCTCCAGTGAAGTTCCCCCGTCGTGGCTAAGCTTCGGCCACCGCCGTAGCTCGCCGTCGGCATTGTTTCCAGCCACCCCGCGGCCTCCCGTCCGGTCCTTTCGATGCGGTCGAGCGAGAGGACCCCCTGGTGCCAGCAGCGCGTCGAGCTGCCGTTCCTAACGCGAGTCCGGCGAGCTCTCGCCGTCGGTTTGGTCATCGCCGGCGTACATCCGGTGATGATGACGTGGCCGCTTAATTAGGGCTTAATCACCTAGTTAACTAACCACAGTGACACAGATAGCCGGGCCCCACTGCCTAACTAACCGACTAACTACGTAAGATTAAGATTAATCTAATTATAGTGGGCCCACGTGTCAATTTTGACTATGCTGATGTGGGCGTTGACATGACCCCACCTGTCTGTGACCTAGTAAGCACTAGGTCACTGACCAGTGGGCCCCACTGGCCAGGTTTGACCTGGACCTCCCCTGTTGACTTGATGACGTCACACCGACGTCATGCTGACACAGTTAACCATTTTCTGGATTTAAAATAATTCAGGAAATTTCAGAAAATAGCTAAAACTTCTAAAATTCATAGAAATTCAACCGTAACTCCAAATGAAATAATTTATATATTAAAAATAATCAGAAAAATCCAATCTATCCATATTTACTGTTTTCATGCATGATAGAAAAACTTATGTCTGCTGTTTAGGCCAAATCATCTAAATGGCATTTAAAGCTTCACATATGAAGTTTGAATTTGAACCTAGGGTTCAAACCAACTTCATTTAACTTGTTGCTAGTTGCATTAGCTCAAATCACAGCATATTGCCATGTCACATTCATTCATCATATCGTAGCATTGCATTGATTGTGTTCCTTCTCTATTTGTCGGTGTTGTTCCCTCTCGATAGACGTGTTCCGACGATGAGTTCGATGACACCGATGAAGAAACTATATTATCGTCAGAAGTGCCAGGCAAGCAAAACCCCCTTGGTCATTCCGATACAATCCTACTCTCTCGCTCCTGCTCTCTTTTACTACATTAGGACAACAACGATTCATCTGTTCCTTGCTGCGGTAGCAAAACCCCTTTATCCTCTGCATGACCTGTCATTGCCACAGTAAATAGATGAAACCCACTAGCATGAGTAGGAATTGTTTGAGCCCTGTTGTGCCTGCTCATTCATGTTTGTTTGTCATGCCTGCAAATGCTTAGAGTTGAGTCAGCTTTGATTCATCGGGGATGAATCAGAGGTGTGTGAACATGTCCTACTGTGTGTGAACACGATTTGCTAAAGGTAGCGGTGAGAGGCCATGTAGGAGTACATGGTGGGTTGGCTCATTGAAACCGTCCTCAGCAACTGAGTTCTGTGTTTGTGATCCATGAACAGCTACTACCACACATTGGGCTTCGGGCACTCCAAGCTCTCTCGAGTTATTAATCAACTTGATCTCTGTCCAGGAGTTGCAACTAGTTTCTCATGTTTGTAGGTAGTGTTAGTAGTCTACCAAGTGGCACCCGGTATAGGTGGGCTTGGGACAGACTAGGCACCATGGCACGGTGTACCAAGCGTAGATCCACCCGTCGAGGTGGGCTTGGGAACCCTGCACACATCGTTTGGGGCCGTGAGCGACACCCCGTACAGATCTCCTTGCGGATGGAACCCGAATAGGTGATAAACCTGGACGGGAGACTTGTGTGGTTAGTCAGGTCGTGGCCGACACCCTCGCCGAGCTTCCGCTTGAAGGTTGCCAAGTACATGTCGTGTAAACGGTGATAAGTGGTGAGAGCGTGTGTGAATAAGTACACCCCTGCAGGGTTAACATCATCTATTCGAATAGCCGAGTCCACAGTAAAGGACTTCTGGGTTGCCTGTACAGTTCATAGATAACTTGAAGTGGATACTCTAAAATATGCAAGATAAGTGTGAGTGCTATGGATGGCGCTCTCGTAGGGAGACGGGAGCGGATCCATAGTGGTGTATTGATATGGTGAATATGTGGACTCGTGTGCGCCACCTCAAAAGAGTTACTTGCAGTCGTAGTTTAGGATAGCCACCGAGTCAAAGCTGGCTTGCTGCAGTTAAACCCCACCATCCCCTTTGTTGATAATGATGCATATGTAGTTAGTTATGATGTAAGGCTTGCTGGGTACATTTGTACTCACGTTTGCCTATTTTATGTTTTTGCAGAGAGACTTCAGTCTCACTAGTAGTTTCACATGGACTTCGATGTTTAGCTTGTTACCTCAGCTACGATCTTGTGCCCTCGGCCGGATCTGGTAGATAGTCAGGCTTCTCAGCCTTTTTCATTTGTAGATGTCTGTACTCAGACATGTTAAGCTTCTGCATGTGCTTTGACTTGTATGCTCTGAATGTTGGGTCATGAGACCCATGTTTGTAATATCTCGCTCCTCGTAGCCTATTGAATAAAATACTTGAGTTGTAGAGTCATGTTGTGATGCCATGTTGTATTTGCACATATCGAGCATATTGTGTGTATGTTTTGAAATGCTTTGTATGTGTGGGATCTGACTATCTAGTTGTTTATCCTTGGTAGCCTCTCTTACCGGGAAATGTTTCCTAGTGCTTCCACTGAGCCCTGGTAGCTTGCTACTGCTCCGGAACACTTAGGCTGGCCGGCATGTGTCCTTCTTCGTTCCTGTGTCTGTCCCTTTGGGGAAATGTCACGCGGTGTCTACCGGAGTCCTGTTAGCCTGCTACAACCTAGATTCTCTAGAGTCCTGCTAGCCTAGTTGCTACAGCCCGGATTCACTCGCTGATGACCAACACGTTCGTTGCTGGGTCATGTATGCATGTCCCTGTAAGTTAGTGCCACTTTGGGTTCAGGACTAGCCATGTCAGCCCGGGCTCCTTGTCATATGGATGCTAGCGACACTGTCATATACGTGTGCCAAAAGGCGCAAACGGTCCCGGGCCTGGTAAGGCGACACCCGTGGGAATACCGTGCGTGAGGCCGCAAAGTGATATGAGGTGTTACATGCTAGATCGGTGTGCCATTGAGTCGGGGTCCTGACAGCGTTGGTATCAGAGCTTGACTGCCTGTAGGATTACCAAGCCAAACTGGTCGAAAGTTGAGTCTAGAAATTGATTGTGGGATGGAACGTAAGGCTCTTTTTACTCCTTATACCTTATGCCCTTCTGATCTGAGTCATCTTATCTTTCCTACGGGGTTAAGAAACTAGGCTTTCTCTTCTTTCTATCAGGATCACGTGTTACTAATCCGTAGACTTATAGGATTGTTGGATTCAAGCCTCAGCTCAGTTCATACTACTTTCGTATGTTAACTATTGATCTCGAAACCTTGAGTGATGATCAAGTGGTTATGCCACCATTTTGTAGGATGTCTCAAATCCCTTTTCGAGCATTTATAGCCGTTATGCTGTGCGAGTCATCCCAGGTTTCTAAATAGTCTGATGCATTTGCAAATCCCTCCTTCCCGTTCCCAATGATCCTTTAAGCCAGATTAACAACACTAATCAGTGGGTTGAGGCACTTCATTGCCTCGGTATATATTGTCGGCATTCTAGGAAGGGGGGTCCCCAGACTTGCCTGCGTGCGGCCTACGGCGTGGCTCAAAGGAGGCCCAGCGCAGCTCATCTTCATCAACACAAGCTCAAGACCCTCGCGAGGGGCCAAGCCTTGCGGGGCGGATGACAAGGAGCTTCCTCAGACACGGCCTCGTCAGGCTGGCTCATGAGGAGGCGGAGAGTTCAAGGCGGGGTACCTCGCGAGGTGCCCCTGAGGTAAGCCATGACGACCAAGGGCGCCAGTCGGGCGCCAGCCCGCGCAGTGTTCTCCTTTCCTCTTTGGTGCAAAGGGAGCAATCGTAGGCGAGAGCATCAAGAAAAGGCGTCCATTTCGGTGCAACAAGACCAAGACCAGCCCAATGGCCGGAAGGAAGTCATTGTGGAGCCCAAGCCGGCGTCACCACCAGAGCCTTTGATAGGAGAGGACCAACTTTAGTCAGGATAAGTGTACCCGCTGTTCCCCTTCAAAATGGACAATTGTTGGCGCCCTCCCCGCTCAATATTTGGGAAGAGGCCCAGGGCCTTTGCCTATAAATAGGGGTAGCCACCCGCAGGGTAGAGGCATCGAAAGAACAAGGATAGAGAGACACACACACAGAGAGAGAGAGAGAGAGGCGACTGAACTCCCCCTAACAGTTCGTCGCACCAGCCAAGAACAGACCCTCGTGAGGCTGTTCTTCCATTGTATTGTTCTTCATCCTCCCAAGAGGCAATCCACCACACCACACACTGGCGTAGGGTATTACACCACAATGGTGGCCTGAACCAGTATAAATCTTGTGTCTCTTGTGCTGTTCAGTTTAGTAGTTTAGGTCTTAGCGATTCGGCGAGGAGCGAGCCGGTAGAGGGTTGAATCTCCATGCACACCCCAGTGTTCGAACCTCAAGGGTCTGCCGGAACCCGAAATCCGACATTTGGCGCGCCAGGTAGGGGTGCACCGGGATCCGCCTTCCGCCGCTCTGCGCCCCGTCGCATCATCATCACCATGTCCGGTGACCAGGCGGGCAACCCAGATCCCTGGGAGGCTTGGCCCGCCCGCGCCGAGCCGCTCGCCCCGGGCGACCCCATGCCCCAGGCAGCTCGCGTTCCGCAGGGCGCTGCGGGCCGTGGGCAACGCAAACAGGCCTCGACGGCTCTAACACCGCGGCAGACGCGGTCGGCAGCAAGGGCCTCCAACCACGCCGCGCCATGACGCCGTACACCCACCGGGAGCAGGCGAACTCAAGGGCCGCGCTCACGGTGGCCCGAGAGTTGCTGTAGTGCAGGCTGATGGAAGGCGGCCGCGACGTGCTGTTGGAGCGGGTGGCGGAGCTTCTGGGCTTCGCCGCCTCGGGGGCTCACCCCTTCGGCACTCCGCTCTCGCCTCAGGCCCAGGGCGGCCTGCGCGAGGGCCCAGCGTGCAACCGCAGGCTCCAAAGCTACTCCAACACCAGCGAAGCCGTCAGCACAGGGCCGGCGGCAGCATCGACTCCGCTCCCTGCCAGCGAAGAAGGACTCATCGCGACCCACGGGCCCCGTGGGCCACCGTGCTACCATCACCAGGCTGGCACGTCAAGCAGAGCTGCATGGCACGCGGAGCCCTACGGCGCAGCCTTCAGGGTAATGGCCACGGAAGAGTACGTGCCCCACATGATGGATCAAGGGCACCCGCGCGAGGCCGAACAAGGCTCGCTCCTCAGCCCAAGCTGGGGGGACGAGGCGCCAGAAGCTGAGCTCTTCCAGGAACCCCGTGACGGCCCCGCCATCCATGCTGGGAGCGACGATTATCGGGTACCACTAATCCCTCAGGAGCAGGCATACACTAATCATGGGTCGCAAGAGGTGCAGGTCGCCACAGCGGGCAGCTGCCCCGCTCCAGTAGTCTCTTACCCCTCAGAAGGAGGGCGTCGGGGGCTGCAGGAGCGGGGCCGAGATCCACATCACCACCATGGTGTTCGGAGCAAGGCATTCCAAGGAGGTAGGCCCTCCACTGGGGAGGTGCCTCAGGGCCTGCCCCTGGCGGAGGACCCGTGGTCGTCGGGGGAACCGCTGGCGACCGCTCTACCCCATCGGCGGCGTCCTGGTTTCCGGTCGTTGCTGATTGCACTAGAGTGTGGCGCAAGGCAGGGCCCTCGTCTGGCGATATGAAGCAAGGCCGGTACCTGTGAAGAAGGCCCAGTGCCTGTGAAGCTCGCCGCCCCGTGATACTCTCACATAATAATGAGTGGGGCTGTACACGCCCCGGAGTCTCAGGGTTGCCGGCCTCAGGCCCTAGGGCTCCCTCCCACGCCCAGCTGGTGAGAAGACGTCCAAGACTAGACTAAGTGCCGGACGTGGCCTTTTGTTTGCTTTCATTGCTTTTCCCTTGGTTGTTGCTTTCCCCCGCTGGATTTAAGTTGAACTCGAATTTGAGATTTGCGTGTGTTGGGGAAGGGGTGCTTAGTCTCGTTCGAGCAATCTCTCGCGTTTCGGTTACGACCTCGCCTCAGCTGCCTCCCCTCGTGAGCCCCTCGTGAGACGGGTCTGGCCTAGCTTGCGTGCAGCCCAGATTGCCGCCGTCATACACCCTCGGGAGGTTTTTTCACTGCAGATCCTACGGATTCGATCAGGAGGCGTTCGAGGCACCATAGCCTCCCACAAATTATCTCAGGACCCGCATGGGACGAAGGTAAACTAACCAGCCGGCTCGTCACCTAGCCAACCACTTGGCACGGGCCTATGAGCAATGAAGCATTGACTAGTGCGCTAAAACATTGGTTTTACATGAGGGGCACCCCCTCCCAAAATGCTCTCACAACCATCGGGACAAAAGCCTGAGTTCTATTCATGCAGGATAAAGAAACAGGGACGGCGTGCTGTCAGTCAGATAAATCCCCCAATGCATCCTCAGGAGCGCCGCCCGAGCTATCGCTGGCGTCGCTGGCCTCGCCATCGCCCTCCGCGTTACCGCCAGCGGCGTCAGGGCCGTTCACCACGCCGCCCTCGTCGGCGGCCACAATCACGCCGTCGTTGTCTGAAGCAAAGGCCCGAACAAGGGCGTCCATGTTGTCTTCCACCCAATACGCCAGGTCGTCTCGGACGGCCTAGGGGACTGGGGCGATGGCAGCGTCAAAGTCAAAATGAGGATCCATATTCCGGAGATGGCTGAAGACGCGGTAAAAGGCGCGCCTGAGCAGGGCTCGACTCCTCTCCTCCACCAACCTATTGGCACGAACCGACCGTGCCTCCAGCTGCGTCACGATGTCGGTGAAGAACTGAAGGTTGCTGGCGTAGTTAATGGCACGTGGCTCGCCGACGGCCGCCTCGCAGATGTTACCCAAGGCCGTGTTGGCCCTCTCTCGAAGCGTGGTGAGCATGGGGGCGTGCTCATGCTCCAAGAGCCGCCGCTGACGCATCTCGTCCGCGTTTTGACGAGCGACGGTCTCAGCCTCAACCACCTGTTGGCGAAGAAGAAGCACCTCGGCATGGGAAGTAGTTGACTCCCCCTGCGCCGCCTCAAGTGCAGCCCGCGAGGCATCGGCCCGCCGCGTTGCTTCCTCCAGTTTGGCCCTGAGGGCGTTGGTCCTGCCTTTAGCCTCGGTCCGGACCAGCTCCAGCCTCTCCTTGAACTCGCGCTCGAGGTCGAGGCGCGCCGTCGCCACCCGACGTCCGACCTCCTCCGAGACATGGGTCTCCCGCGCAGCGACATCGTCCTCCGCCTGCGTCACCCAGCGCTCCGTCGTCTCCAGGCGCTCGTGCTTGCGCGCGCGTTCGGCGGCCTCCAGCGTCAATGCCTCCTCACGCTTCTGGAGCTCCGCTGGGTCACCGAATGCCACCTTCATCGATGCGAGGGCCGCCTCGCGCAGCTCCACCTGCTCCTCCAGTGTGCGGCACCAGGCCAAGAGTTCCTGTGCCCACTCCTCCGAGGCCTCTCGCCGCCGGTCAGCTTCCCGGGCTTCTTCGATGGCCTGGGAACGGGCCTCCCGAGAGGCCGCCAGCGACGCCTTGGCCTCCTCATTATCAACATCGCGCCGACGGTGCGCGAGGGTGGTAGCCGTCTCCAGCTCACGCCTCTCTGCAACCAGCCGAAGGCCCTCAGCCTCAAGGCGCGCATCCTCATCAGCGAGTTCCTCGCCAAGCAAGCTCACCGCGTCAGCCGCCCTCCGGAGGAACCCTTGGCGAAGAGGGCGACGCTCCCGGGCGCGCTCAAGTACGTCCTCCACACCATCATCCGCCCCAAGCGAGCGCCGTGGGGCTCGGATCAGCACTCCCCTCTCAGGCAGGGGGTTGGGGGCTGGCCCCCTCGAGATGACCGGGCACGCCCTGCCGAAGGCCCGACCTGAATCCAGTCCATCTCCAAGTGGAGAGCGCCGGGAGTACCCCATCCAATCACGGTCCACGGCCAGACGAGAAGCCCACGGCAGGCTGGCTATGCCACGAGAAGGCCCGCGAAGAAAGACCGCGAGGAGCGTAGAGCCGTGTTGCACTTCGGGACGACTCGTCTCGCCAACCGGCCTCACCACAAGGGCCCGGCTGCTCGGGATGATCGAAGACGGCGGAAGAGGTGGAGGCGAGGGGGATGGCTCCTCATCCACCCCTGTGAGCTCGGAAGGAAGGGCCCTGCAGGGCAAGGATCAGAACGAGCAACGAAAGAGTCAGGAACAGGGAAGGGAGGAGACTTACTTGTCGATGGCGTAGTACTTCCTACGCTTCAGCAGGCGACAAGGGTAGTCATCACTCAGGGCCTCCCTCCTCTTCCGTAGGGCCTCAAAGTCCACGCGAAAGCGACCCAAGAGTTGAGCACAGGGGTCAGCTTGCGACGAGGAGGAAGCATCAAGATGACTCGTGTCGAGGGCGTCCGCCTGATCCGCGCTGCCGGTCGCCTCACCAAGAAGAGCGGCTAGGGCCTCGGGAGCCTCAGCCTCAGGCACTGCGAGCGGCCTCTCGCCACCCTCAACTGCGGTAGCACGGGCCTCGGGAGCCGCTCCCTCATGAGCGTCTCCCAGTGTTGTCGCCTCGGTGAGGGCACCCTCGGCCTCCGGAGGCTCATGCCTCCCTGCACCACCACTTGAGGAAGAGTCACCCCGGGGGGCTACGAGGGCGACCACCACCACTGGGTTCTCGCGAGTCCCCTGGAGGCCAGCAGGGCGCGGCCCCCATTCGTCGAAGATGGGCATCTGGCTCACAAAGTCGCCTCTGTTCGAGCAGAGGTACAGCAAGGCCCCCCTTGACGAATGTCGCCGGGGGAAGGATCCCCAGTCAAGACCAAGAGCACCTTCCCCAGAGCTTCAGGCGTCAGGTCCTCTTCCTGGAGCCGCATACGGTCCCTACGACCGCTGTAGGCCCACATTCGATGAGAGTGGCGCTGGAGAGGGGCGACGCGGCGTAGCAAGAACTCCTTCACCACCTTGGGCGCCGTCACGCCAAGCTTCCTTAGGAACTCGAAGCGGTGCCACACGAAGGCGAGCCGGGGGCTCGCGAGCGTCACCTGGCCCCAGCCTGAGTTGGGGACAGTAGGCGAAGATGGCTCCGTCAGCAGGGGGCTGGGCACCCCCATGTCCACATACAGCAACCGCTCGCGAAACGCAGGCATGGGCGGAGGAAGACAAAAGTCAATTCCAGAAGCCGCTGTCTCAGGCGCAGCAATGAAGCTCACGCACCTCAAGCATTGGGTGGGGTCGACAAGGCGCAGAGAGAAGAAGTGGCACAACAAGGCAACCAAAGGGAGGATGCCCGTCATTGCCTCGCAAACGAAGGCAAATACCGCGAGAAGGACGATGGACTCAGGACCCAGGTGCATCATATGGATGTGATAATGGGAAAGCACGGCGTTGAAGAAATCGGAGAAGGGGGGAACCAGTCCTGCCCACAGGGCGTCAGCGAAATACCGGACCTCAGTGGGAATCCTGTCAACGGAGAAGCAAGACGCGGGCCAGGCCGTCGTCCTCCCGCACTCGTTGAAGATGGTGGCCAGGGCTGAGCGGACCTTGCCCAGGCCTTCTTGATTGATTATGACCGGCCAATCAACGGCGGGGGCCGTCGTCGACGACGAGCGAGGCGGCGGCACAGGCTTCTTCCCCTTTCCCCTCCTCGGCGGAGCCATGACGACAGGAAAGGGATAGGGGAAGGTTCGAGATTGGATTGGATGCGGAAGCTGGAGTTCGAGAGAAGAAAGGACAGGGAGCACTCAAGCAGCAGAAAGGGGAGCGGCTGTGTGCGGCAGCGAGTCCGCCTAGCAAGGCACAAAATAAGGAGGCGTGGGGGAACAGTGCCGCCCACGTCCAATCAACCGCCACGCGGCGCCCAAGGCCGCAGGCTGTTAGGGCCCGCGATGCTTCACACTTGCCCTTTCGCCTCTCTTCCCGGCCAAGTTCGGGCGCGCCATGGGCCCGGGGGCTGCTGTCGGCATTCTGGGAACGGGGGTCCCCAGACTTGCCTGCCTGTGGCCTGCGGCGTGGCTCAAAGGAGGCCTAGCGCAGCCCATCTTCATCAACACAAGATCAAGACCCTCGCGAGGGGCCAAGCCTCGCGGGGCGGACGACAAGGAGCTTCCTCGGACACGGCCTCGTCTGGCTGGCTTATGAGGAGGCGGAGAGTTCAAGGTGGGGTACCTCGTGAGGTGCCCCTGACGTAAGCCATGACAACCAAGGGCGCCAGTCGGGCGCCAGCCCGCGCAGTGTCCTCCTTTCCTCTTTGGTGCAAAGGGAGCAAGCGCAGGCGAGAGCATCAAGCAAAGGTGTCCATTTCGGTGCAACAAGACCAAGACCAGCCCAACGGCCGGAAGGAAGTCATTGTGGAGCCCAAGATGGCGTCACCACCAGAGCCTTTGACAGGCGAGGACCAACTTTAGGCAGGATAAGTGTACCCGTTGTTCCCCTTCAAAATGGCCAATTGTTGGTGCCCTTACCGCTCAATATTTGGGAAGAGGCCCAGGGCCTTTGCCTATAAATAGGGGTAGCCACCCGCAGGGTAGAGGCATCGAAAGAACAAGGATAGAGAGACACAGGGAGAGAGAGAGAGGCGACTGAACTCCCCCTAGCAGTTCATCGCACCAGCCAAGAATAGACCCTCGCAAGGCTGTTCTTCCATTGTATTGTTCCTCATCCGCCCAAGAGGCAATCCACCACACCACACACTGGAGTAGGGTATTACACCATAATGGTGGCCTGAACCAGTATAAATCTTGTGTCTCTTGTGCTGTTCAGCTTAGTAGTTTAGGTCTTAGAGATTCGACGAGGAGCGAGCCGGTAGAGGGTTGAATCTCCGCGCGCACCCCAGTGTTCGAACCTCAAGGGTCTGCCGGAACCCGAAATCCGACATATATGTTGGAGCTAGTATTATGACCCTAGGCGTCTGTGTGGACCCCGACTCATAAGTCGTGATCACCGAATGCACGTGTACAGTGATCCCAGAGATCAATGCTCACTGAACACACAGAAGCTGAATAACAAGAGGCTTACATCTATACATACCGTATTACACAAGTAGGACCATTATGGTCAAGTCTTGAGTATAACATTGCAGCGGAAATCTTTGTCGACAACTTGGACCCATGCCATCTTCCTTAACCCTACAGGCATTCTGACTGGGAAGCGTCCTAGCTCGCATGTTCGTCATCGAAGTATTCCTCGTCATATCCTGTTCTTTCATGCCTGGCCAATAAAATAACCAGTGGCAAGCCAATGAGTACTTTGAATGTACTCGCAAGCAACCCATGTTTTGGTTCAAGATACAACAATGGATGATATAGGTAAATTTTTGCAGAAAGCTAGTTTTGAGTGCAATGACATGTTCAACAACTTGTAAGACATGCATCAAGAGAGTTCAAGTAACCATGAGGACAGGTTACAGATATCAACATAAATAGAGTGGGCACCAACCCATCTAACATAAATAGAGTGGGCACCAACCCATCTCAATCATGTCAAGTCCCTTGACTTGACCCAAGTCATTTTATCATCACACACACTTGGTTTGTAAACAAGTGGACGTAGCCCAAGAGCGGTTACCCAACTGTCCTTGACCGTGGACATGGCTATTCGAATAGTTTTACACTCTGCAGAGGTTGCACACTGTACCCACAAGATCCGGGGAACTTCCGTGTCAGCCACGACCCGCGGTACCTCAAGTACCCGGGGTAAGCACCCGATCACTACCTTTCCCTAGACGACACTAACATGGAGTCCACTCGATTGGCAGTGACCCCCGTGCCCAACATTTCACATAACATTTTCGTTGAGCCTTGCTCCCATATTTATCACATACCATTGGCACGGGGTACCAACGGTGTGTCTGGTGCCCCATAAAAATGTTCTTGGCCGCCCTACCTGGCACGACCCCGTCCCGAGAGAGCGCACCAACAACTCTCCCGTCACTAGTAATGCGGGCTCCAAGTTAGTATCGATCTAGGTAATCAATAATGCCCTTTCCCATATAAGGGTAGAGTGGTTGCGCATGTAAGGTTGGAATAACGGTCGCAACTTAAACCAATCCGTTTTTGAAAACAACACACACACTTGCCTCGGTACACCACTTCATCATCAAGTGGCTACCCAACTCATCATCTCCCTCGGGCATAAGTGGCACCCGTCGGGGTTTTTGAAAAGTCCTTTGAAAATACTTTGTCTCCATCACATGCATATTCCTGTCTCTTTTTGCGTAGCACTACTTTAGCATCCTATCTACTCCCACCGGCACAACCCTCATAAGAAGGTAGGGCCATGCACAATGCAAGTATCAACGAGGAAGTAACAGAGGCAACCAACCCACGGGGTTCACCATCTCATCATGATTCCGATGCAACAATAATAAAGAGCTATATGACATGCATAAAAAGGGTTTCATGGACATGGTCAAAGGGCTGCTTGCCTGGTTCATCAGAGTCTTCAAGTCTTCGGGTCCTTCTCCAAGTACTCTGTCTACTTCGTCAACTAACGTCGGAAAGAATCATAATAAGCAACACAACAAGGCAGGAAATAAAAGTGCTCTAAAAATATGAGTTGGACTTTTCTATACCTCTGGTCATATGATGGATGACCAAAGTGGTTTCATTAGGATTTGATCAATGGACATCTCTGAACATTTTGATATGATGGAACCAACGGATTAATGGGTTTGCAAGAAGTGTATAGAAATATATTTTTAAAAAATGAGCAAAGGCACCTATTTAGCAAAGGATAATTTTAGAAGCATCTAGGAATTGGTTTCACTGGATTTGGAGTTGAGATGATTTTCCTATGAATTTGCAAAGTTGGCTATATATAAAGAAATAGACTATTATTTGAGGTGATACAGAAAGTATTAGCAAAAATGTTCAAAAACTAAGTTTTGAACTTATAGACATCTAGGATTTTGAATCATGGAATTTGGATCAAAAATGGGATCTCTGTGATTTTCCAAAGTTCATTACAGAAATGGGAAAACAAGGTTTGATAAAAGTTTGTGAAGAAAAAGTTTCTGGAAAAATGTGCATGTTGCACCAACAGGTAGAGCATGATTTTATGAGTTACTAGAAATTTGAATCATCCAATTTGGAGGTAAAATGAATATTTGGGATATTTTACAAGTTCTGGAAAAAGAAAAAAGACAAAGAAAGTGGGGGGGGGGGGGGTTATACCTATACCGCGCACCGAGCGCAGCATAGTGCCGCAGCGCGCTGGGCCGGCCCAGCGGCTCGGCCGCACGCGCGCAGGCGGCCACGTCGAAGGCGCCCGCCCGGAATACGTCTTCGCCGCTGGGAGACGGCACCCAGGGAAGCCGTGTCCACTTAAGTTGTGGGCCCGACCCTCAGGGTCACTTACACCCGGGGCCCACCGGGCTCTCTCACCTTCTCCTGCATCCTTCTTCTTCCTCGCGACAGGGGACAGGGGAGGGCGCCGGTCACCGTGGTTCCGGCCGCTCTGCTGTGTCGGACGGCGTGGTAGTGGTCTGGGCGGATGCCCCACTCCACGTCGCGCTCGGGGGTGGCCGCGTTGGACACGGGGGAGACGAGGAGCGAGCAGCTCAACGGGAGGGCGGACAACGGCGTCCGGCAAGAGGGGTTCTGGGGTTGCGGGGCGCTAGAGGAGGAGGTAATGGGCGGAGGGGCCTCGTCGGCGTGAGGTGGCTTCATTGGGGTCCAAAGGAGGGGAGGGGAGACTTCGGTCTGCGGGAATTTGGGTGGAGACCGACGTCGGCACCTCGGCCATGGAGGGAGCAGGAGGACACGAGAGGGAGAGGGAGTGTGTTTGAGGGGTTGTTGGGGGACAGGGAGAGCGATTAGAGGCCAGAGAAGGGCTCAGGAGGGCCTCTAAATAGAGGGGCCATGGTGCACCGTGGACGCAGCCTACGGCGCACTCGGGTGAGGTCGTGGAGGGGAGAGGAGAGAGGTTTAGGAGGGTGCCGGCAGCTTGCCGTGTCCCAGACGCCGAGGCGGCCTCGTGAGACACGCTGGGGAGGCCCGAGGTGGACGGAGGCGGTTGGCAGGGGGCGGCTACAGTGCGGGAGCGCACTGTAGCGCGCTCCAGAGCGCCCAGATGGCTGTCCAGGCCATTTTCTATGCTTGTGGGCGCGCCGTTGCATGTCCAGTAGCATTTGGGGGGTGCTCGGGAAGCGATCTTGGCCTTGGATGCTTTGGGTGGCCAGTGGGTGAAGAGAGAGGATGGAGAAGAGTGGAAATGGGGCTGTCCAGAATAGAAAATTAGTGGTTCCATCCCCTTTATCAAATAGCATTGACTTGAGCTGAACGCCAGACGTAGAGGGAGGTTAGGAGGAGGTGTGGTAAAGAGTTGAGCTCATGGAGAATAGTGGAAATTGCCAAAACAGGCATTTTAAGTTTCTGCCAGAAGGTGTTTGATGGTGGTTTGGGCAAGCAGATGATCTCCATGTTCCATGAGACTCCACAGGGTGAAATTTCACATATAATTAGGGCCTTCCACCAATTTTGAGCTCATTTGGGCAAAGTTGCCAATGCAACTTTTGTAAACCCTAAAAATTAGCAGAAATGGACTTTTCAAGATTTAGCCATGCAAATCTATTCTCCTTGATGCACCACTTAGTGTAGTGTCATCATTTGAGATTCTGAACATGTCCACAAAAGTTGAGATCAAAAGGTGAAAGTTGCCAATGTAGAGTTGTTCAAATTTGGTTCTGGACAGAAAGAGTTTTGAGGTACTTTGATCAAGTTAACTTGTTCTCCAACTTGTGCCAATTGGTCTAGTTGAATGATTAGACCATTTGAGCATGTTCACAAGGTTTGAGAACATTTGGACATGTTTGGCAATGTAAAGTTGCTCAAACTTCAAAATGGACAAAAATGGTTTTGAGGGTATTTCATGGGGTTATACTGTTCTCCATGACATGATACTTGTCAGGATCATCAAGCATGTCATATGTGACATGATAGAATTTTCTTGGAATTTGTGGAGAATATTTCCTTTGTAAATATTTCAAAAGCTTGAAATATCCAGAAAGGGTTTTTGAGGGATTTGGCCAATATTTTGAACATGACCATGTGTTGAAACTCTTATATATGGACAATATATGTCCACTGAGTTTCCCTAGGTTTTTGTCAAATATTTTTGAAAGAATAAAATGATTTTTCCCTAATAAAGACCATTTCTGTCCTTAAGAAAAAGCTTTTAAATAAAACAGTAAAATAACTTTTAAAATTATATTTTTGTGGTTTCTGGGTATCCTATATATAATAGGAGTCAAATATATTTTTGGAAAGATTTTTACTGCCCTTAATTAAGTACTTGCAGTGCAAACCTCAATTCAGGCGTTTTTGGAAAACTAATTTTTGAAAATACTATTTGGCCAAATTATTTTTGTAAGAAATTATTTTTATGTCCTATACACATGGCATGATCATTGGTTCAAGAGTTTGGAGCAAGGAGATGAAGTATAGGAGTTGGAGGATTTATTTGATTTTTAGAGCACTTGCAAACAGCAAACAAAAATCCAATCAAGCAAAGTCCAAAACACTCAAAAGTTTTTGTCAAACCACATTTTATCATGATTTATCATCTTAAGTGTTGTGCCACGAAAATCAGGGTGTGACAGCGTCTTAGAGAACCACTCAATAATTTAGCAATCTTTGTATCTCCAGTGTGATAATTCTGGCCATTATTCTCGAAAGCATCTCGTGATGTCATTTAGTTAGTAGGCATTCTATTTCTGGGTCCTTGAGCCCAAGATTCACTCTACTTACCTCGTGTTGGTAGTGTTTTATCATTCCTTTAGGATATTAGTAACCTTTGTGATAGTCCTCGAGGTCCGTGGTATTTCCTTCTTCCAAATACTATGAACCGCTTATGGCAGAAGTTCTTTGAACCAAAAGATCACAACAAAAGTGCTCTCAATGAGTTCTCGATTCTATATTGTGACTCTGCCAATTCTACCTTCTGCATGGGTTATCCCGAGGAAATATGTTGAGCTTTGCTCGACATACTAATCTATGCATCCACGACTCAGAAAATCGTATGTTCCTTTGAGTTGTCCCTGTTTAGTTGTATTCCGACCCCCGTCTATCAATTGATAGTCAAGAGTATGCATGCATTTGTTTATCGGTGCCTATTACTCTTGTGGTCCGCCTAGCCATTCTATTCCGGAATGACTAGGAGAAAAAAACTCCAATGCCTTAAAAGCAGTTGTGTTCCGCAGATCAAATACTAATCCAGCTTTTGATCTGTTCCACCCCAAAGTATTACTCACTTATGTCGGAATGTCATGAGGATTGCACCTTATCTTATGGATTCTTGACGTAGTGATACTTCTCGCCATCATTATTCATTCTTCCGTCCCCGTGTTATTGTAACCGGAACGCCGACAAGTGAATCATGATGTGTGAAATCAATACCCCTAGCAACCATGTTGCTTAGTGGTTAATGGACGAAAATCTCATTCTTAGTGTGTTGGTTATTGAATCATCATTCTAAGATAGATTGTGCTACCTAGTGCATATTTCTGGTGCACTCTTCGATTGATGAGTTAGGATTTTGTCAAATCCTCGCTCATTTGATCATATCGTCTCGCCCTGAAAAGCAAGATTGTTCTCGAGCTTAGTAACATATCGATGGTTCGTCATATTCCGAATATCTTCTCGGAAGTATTACCAGGTTGTCACCTGACCGCTATGTTGAGTTCTTGATCAAGTTGGTTTTCCTCTAACCACCCCTTCTCCAAGAATCTGTGTTGGGTACCCCTGAGCTAGTTGGTTAAGCTGAACAACTTGGAGAGTTGGAAGATAGAAGCTTGTCCAATTTCAGTTCATTTTAAAGGATATCTTGTATGTGTGTTGAAGAAAGATGATATCTTCATCTATTGATCCTCATGACCAGTTGTTGGACCTATTGTCTTGCCAAAATTTGATTTGAGTGTGGGCTATTCTCAAATCAAATCATAACCAACGATATTCGTAATGTTGTTTTACTCGGGATTGTACCTCGAGCATACACCATTATATCTTTCGGGTCTGACCAATGCTATCACCTTGTTCACATAATTGTGGAATTCCATTTACATGGAAATCTCGATAAATTGTTGTTGAGCCCACTAACAACATTTTCATCATCTCCATGATTCATGTTGAACATCCAGCTAGTGCTAGAAACTTTTATAAGCATTGTCTTCATGTTCCGTTCGTGAAGCATATGCTAGATGAAAGAAGTGACTTCCTCTAATTCACGTGCACTTGGTGTAAGTTGCCGCCGTGGATCTGAGAAAGATTGTTTTTGCTTCCTTTGGAATCATCCCAAGTCAGTCATGCACGTGCGAAGTATTCTATGGTCTGATAGACTGATCATCTTCATTCCATACGTATCCCTAGCACACCAAGCCACTGATTGGCTTGCTCAAGGAAAAGAAGGTCGTTCATAAGAGCTAGCCATATGACTTATGCAAGAACTCCGATATCCTCGATGATGGATTCTCTACCAGAACTCGGTAGTGTTTTATTATAAGACTACTATGTGGTCATGCTTGTCTCGGACAACGTGTTCACATGTTGTAGCAGAACCAGCTCATGTTTTGGAGCTTGCTATCATAGTTCATCCCCCGAGAATCTCGCAACGCCATCTCGTCGATTTGTGTTGCAAACTTTCATTTTTCCTTCTAGACTTGATGAGTCTAGAATATTCTGACATCAACCAGATCTGAATCTCGGGCAGATCTGATGGTTGGAACGTCTCCCAAGAACTACAATATTGGTCTATCTATAACCCGGTAAAGTGGATGTCGTGGCCAGCACACCCAGCCGGAAGACCCATTATTGTAGTATCTTAATTGAGGAAGTTGGACACCTCCCCATAAGGATCTCGTAGAACTTATTCCAGTAGTTGTTCCTTATGGATATTTGTGCTCCCGAAGTCCGACCTTTTTACTTGATGTTCTAGATATCAAACCATATCTATGAATGGGTTACGCTAGCACATCAAGGAGAACATTAGAAGCGGAGTCCTAAATGTCTCTCGGTCGATCATCCAGATTTTGTTCCCTTGGCCCCGCTGAGGTGAAATCTGAGAAGGTTATCTTCATTTGCATCTGCATCGTCCATCGCTGTTCATCATGGTAGTACGTTGTGTTGCCAGGATCCTTGACACGGATGTTGGTAAAACCTTGATGAATATGGAAATGCTCAAGTTCTTGAGAGCACGCGCAAGCGCTAGGTGTTACAATCGGCCCTAACTGGGATTCCTCTCAGTTTCCTCGGTTATGCTATAACTTTTCAAACAGTGGACTCACTCTCTACTGTTGAGCTTCTCCCCAGTTACTAAAACATCCCTTGTGTAGTTTTCTACAAGGTAATCCACATCATCCATTCTAGTCCGAGTATGTTATTCTACCGAACTCCTCCAAATGATCGATTGTGATTTGCCTTAAGCTGGTATAAAGAGTTTCAATGATCTTTGAATCAAAGGTAATTCTTTTTGCCACTTAAGGGATGATCCCACGAGTCACCTCCTCTAAGATGTCTCGTTAAGGTATCATGGCAACTCAACTCCTCGCTACGTTGACAACCGTCCACCACCCTCTTAGGTATGGAATTGTTGTCTAGCTAGTGAACCCTCTTCATCGGTTTCACCCCATCCCTTTGGATGTGTGTTTCGTGTCCCAGCTCGAGAGATGTGCTATGTCTTACTCCGTGAGTTGATCCTGAGTTGCTTGATCTCCGAGAAGATCGACTCTTTTAGAGTTTCCCTTTCCTCTCATTGTCATGTTAGTTGGAGTTCTCAGAGTAAGACGACGAGACAAAGATGGTGTCGAATTAACGCCCTTATGAAGTGCAACCTAGATCGTGAAGATTGTGTTAGTTTGCGTCCCCCTTCATCTTACCCTATGCTTGAATCTCGGGACGAGATTCTTGTTTAGTGGGGGTGTGTTGTCACATCCCTAGTTCTGGTCTGCTCTGGGTTAGCTAGTCTTGTGTTGCATCATGTTTAAATTTCAGTTAAACCTGAAATGGGGATTGCCTAAACCCAAGCATCAATGGAATCCACTAGGTTCAACTAAAATATTCTCAGTGAATCCAAATGGATTTCAAAAATGTTCATCATTTCTGGAAAATGCTGGAAACATTAACCAGAGGTGTTGCACATTTTTCCATGACATATTTGGGCTCTGGATTAAATCATATGCTATTTGCAATTGGACATTTAAATACTATATAATATTTTAAATGCTCAATTAATTTTGAACTTAAGTGAGGGCTGTTGGGAATATTCCAAACAGAGCCCACAAATATTTTCAGGATTTTTGGAAACGTTTTGGTATTTTTAATAAAGCCCAGAAGTTACATAAAAATAGAAAAACATTACTAGAAAACTGAGAGAGAAGGAAACAAACCTGGCCTAGCTTACCTGCACTGTAGCTGGCTCAGCCCAGCTGACCCAAGATGCCAGTCATCTTCGACCCCGCCGACCGAAGCAGCTGCGTGCTGGATGCGCGTGAGAGTCGAAGCCACCTCCTGCTTCACGCTGGAGGCTCATCCCCCTCCCTGTCCCCGCACCTGGAGACGCCCTCGATCCTCTCTGTCCCTCCCCCTTCCCTTGCCCTCTCCTCCCCTCCATCGCTTGTCCCCGAGCTCGGTCGGGAGCAGCCATGGCCGCCACCCATCGTCCTCACGGCCACCAGCCACCCCTCGCCGCCCAAACGTACCCCCGAGCTTCGCCCCCATGCCCACTTCTCCCCGCCGAAGCCCACGTCATCGGAAGCGCAGCAACATCGCCATCGGGCTCCTCCTCCTCCTCGGATGCCGACGACCACCATCGTCGATTTGCTCCATCCAGTGCGCCCCCGTCCTCGCCGTCGCCTCTGCTGGAACCGCGGTGAGCCACCGCCCCTTCTCCCTCTCTCTTCCGCGCGAAACCGCCCTCCAGTGAAGTTCCCCTACCGTGGCTAAGCTTCGTCCACCGCCGTAGCTCTTCCTCAGCATTGTTTTCGGCCACCTCGCGGCCTCCCGTCCGGTCCTTTGGATGCGGACGAGTGGGAGGCCCCCTGGTGCCAGCGGCGCGTCGAGCTGCCGTCCCTAACGTGAGTCCGGCAAGCTCTCACCGTCGGTTTGGTCATCGCCGGCGTAGATCCGGTGATGATGACGTGGCCGCTTAATTAGGGCTTAATCACCTAGTTAACTAACCTAAGTGACACAGACAGCCGGGCCCCACTGCCTAACTAACCGACTAACTATGTAAGATTAAGATTAATCTAATTACAATGGGCCCACGTGTCAATTTTGACTATGTTGATGTGGGCGTTGACCTGACCCCACCTGTCTGTGACCTAGGCTGCACTGGGTCACTGACCAGTGGGCCCCACTAGCCAGGTTTGACCTGGACCGCCCCTCTTGACTTGATGACGTCACACTAACATCATGCTGACGCAGTTAACCATTTTCTGGATTTAAAATAATTCAGGAAATTTCAGAAAATATCTAAAACTTCTAAAATTCATAGAAATTCAACCGTAACTCCAAATAATTTATATATGAAAAATGATCAAAAAAATCTACCTATCCATATTTACTATTTTCATGCATGTTAGAACAACTTATGTCTGCTGTTAAGGCCAAATCATATAAATGGCATTTAAAGCTTCACATATGAAGTTTGAATTTGAACCTAGGGTTCAAACCAACTTCATTTAACTTGTTGCTAGTTGCATTAGCTCAAATCACAGCATATTGCCATGTCACATTCATTCATCATATCATTGCATTGCATTGATTGTGTTCCTTCTCTATTTGTTGGTGTTGTTCCCTCTCGATAGACGTGTTCCGACGATGAGTTCGATGACACCGATAAAGAAACTATATTATCTTCATAAGTGCCAGGCAAGCAAAACCCCCTTGTTCATTCCGATATAATCCTACTCTCTCGCTCCTGCTCTCTTTTACTGCATTAGGACAACAACGATTCATCTGTTACTTGCTGTGGTAGCTGAACCCCTTTATCCTCTGCATGACCTATCATTGCCACAGTAAATAGATGAAACCCACTAGCATGAGTAGGAGTTGTTTGAGCCCTGTTGTGCCTACTCATTCATGCTTGTTTGTCATGCCTGCTACTACTTAGATTTGAGTCAGGTCTGATTCATCGGGGATGAATCAGAGGTGTGTGAACATGTCCTACTGTGTGTGAGCTAAGTGTGTGAACACGATTTGGTAAAGGTAGCGGTGAGAGGCCATGTAGGAGTACATGGTGGGTTGTCTCATTGAAACCGTCCTCAGCAACTGAGTTCTGTGTTTGTGATCCATGAACAGTTACTACCACACATTGGGCTCCGGGCAGTCCAAGCTCTCTCGACTTATTAATCAACTTGATCTCTGTCCAGGAGTTGCAACTAGTTTCTCATGTTTGTAGGTAGTGTTAGTAGTCTACCAAGTTGCACCCGGTACAGGTGGGCTTGGGACAGACTAGGCACCATGGCACGGTGTACCAAGCGTAGATCCACCCGTCGAGGTGGGCTTGGGAACCCTGCACACATCGTTTGAGGCCGTGAGCGACACCCCGGCCGGATCTCCTTGCGATGGAACCCGAATAGGCGATAAACCTGGACGAGAGACTTGTGTGGTTAGTCAGGTCATGGCCGACACCCTCGCCGGGCTTCCGCTTGAAGGTTGCCGAGTACATGTCGTGTAAACGGCGATAAGTGGTGAGAGCGTGTGTGAAGAAGTACACCCCTGCAGGGTTAACATCATCTATTTGAATAGCCGTGTCCGCGGTACAGGACTTCTGGGTTGCCTATACAGTTCATAGATAACTTGAAGTGGATACTCTAAAATACACAAGATAAGTGTGAGTTCTATGGATGGCGCTCTCGTAGGGAGACAGGAGCGGATCCATAGTGGTGTATTGATATGGTGAATATGTGGACTCGTGTGCGCCACCTCAAAAGAGTTACATGCAGTCATAGTTTAGGATAGCCACCGAGTCAAAGCTAGCTTGCTGCAGTTAAACCCCACCATCCCCTTTGTTGATAATGATGCAGATGTAGTTAGTTCTTATGTAAGTCTTGCTGGGTACATTTGTACTCACGTTTGCCTATTTTATGTTTTTGCAGAGAGACTTCGGTCTCACTAGTAGTTTCACGTGGACTTCGACATTTAGCTTGTTACCTCAGCTACGATCTTGTGCCCTCGGCCGGATCTGGTAGATAGTCAGGCTTCTCAGCCTTTTTCATTTGTAGATGTCTGTACTCATACATGTTAAGCTTCCGCATGTGCTTTGACTTGTATGCTCTGAATGTTGGGTCATGAGACCCATGTTTGTAATATCTCACTCCTCGTAGCCTATTGAATAAAATACTTGAGTTGTAGTGTCATGTTGTGATGCCATGTTGTATTTGCACATATTGAGCATATTGTGTGTATGTTTTGAAATGCTTGGTATGTGTGGGATCTGACTATCTAGTTGTTTATCCCTGGTAGCCTCTCTTACCGGGAAATGTCTCCTTGTGCTTCCACTAAGCACTGGTAGCTTGCTACTGCTCCGGAACACTTAGGCTGGCCGGCATGTGTCCTTGTTCGTTCCTGTGTCTGTCCCTTCGGGGAAATGTCACGCGGTGTCTAACGGAGTCCTGTTAGCCTACTACAGCCCAGATTCTCTGGAGTCCTGCTAGCCCAGTTGCTGCAGCCCGGATTCACTCGCTGATGACCGACACGTTCGTTGCTGGGTCATGTATGCATGTCCCTGTAAGTTAGTGCCACTTTGGGTTCATGACAAGCCATGTCAGCCCGGGCTCCTTGTCATATGGATGCTAGCGACACTGTCATATACGTGTGCCAAAAGGCGCAAATGGTCCCGGGCCTGGTAAGGCGACAACCGTGGGAATACCGTGCGTGAGGCCGCAAAGTGATATGAGGTTTTACATGCTAGATCGGTGTTGGGGATATAATTATTTGTGTAAGTCGCCCAGGAGTGGCCAGGTTACACAAAGAAGATTCATCAGAGAGAAACCCAAGACCAAGCATGAAGATGGCGATTCAACAAAGGGCTTAAAGCCCATAAGCGACTTAAGGCCCGTTGTAGTAAACCGCCATGATGGCATGACTTGTAACATAAGGTAGATTTAACTAGTCACCGAGCCGGACACTGTTTATAAGCCGGCCGGGACTCTGTAGGCCACAGGGCGTCAACCCGTGTATATAAGGGGACGACCTTCTGGCGGCTTAGGGCAAGCAACAACTCATCGAGAGCTAAGCATAGCGTATCTCGCTCCCTGGTCATCGAAACATCAATACCAAACCCAACTAGACGTAGGCCTTACCTTCACCGTAAGGGGCCGAACTAGTATAAACTCTCTCGTGTCCCTTGTCCCGATTTAACCCCTTCAAGCTTCCTAGCTGCGATGGTTCCACAACTAAGTCCTTTCACGAGGACATCTGATGTGACAATTCCACGACAGTTGGCGCCCACCATGGGGCCAGCGCATGGTGGATTTGAGTTCTTGAAGGGCAACTTCAAAGGGCTCAAGGGATACGTAGTGGGCCGGATGACCAAGAGTCATCGCGGCAAGATCTACATCGACGATGAAGGCTGGCGTCCCTACGCCGGCTCAATTGAGTACGGATACCGGGTCCCCTTCGGCGGAATCCATGTCTTCATCGGCCGGATCAGTGAGCCGGGCCCTAAGCCGGACAACTGCACCGACCTCGTCGAGACGGCTCAACGTGCGAGGAAGACCCGGACTCAACCTGTCATGAGCGTGTCTTTGTGGGCTGCATCCACGGAGAGGAACTTTCTGAAGGATCTGAAGATAGGGGTGAGACGGCCGTCCTCTCAGACGGTGATTCGTCCGCCGGCTCAATAGATTCGTTGTACCAAGTGCAAGATGGCGTGCTTGGGGGCTGTTCCGATGGAATCAGTATTGCGGACCCCTGTGAGCCACTAAGATGGGCCAGCGTCTTCATGGTTGGGACTCAGCCCGGCTCAAACTCTACAGCTGCTGCAGTGGTAATGTCCGGGTTAGGAGCAACCGGGGCAGGCAGGCCCGTACGCCCACCGGCTCAGGTGCTGATAGATCTCATGCACAAGCTTACGGCCCTGTTAACCGCCACGGTTATTCCTGCAGACAAAGATGAGCATGACGCAGCGGTATCACAGGTGCGTGAGGAGATAGCTCAGGCCAAGGAGGCCTTGGCAGCTGAGGATACTAGACTAGCTACAGAGCGGGCGGCTCTCGACGCCCGGGCACAGCGCTTACAGTCAGAAGCTTACCAGCTCATGATGAGCTTAAACGCATCCAATGAGGTAATGAGGAGGAGACATCAGAAAACTCAGTCCTGTTTACCTCCCAATTACGACCCTCGGGTTCTTTTTGCTACACCCGGAGCTGGCCCAAGTAACCCGGCAGAGGCCAATCAGCTCATGACAGCCGGAACAGGAGGGCCAACTCAGCCTCAGGAGATGGCACCACCTCAGGTGAGCATGCCACCGCCGCGTTATGTGCCGATTCCACCGGGTCACTTTTCCAACCCCATGGAGAACTTAATCGCAGCTTCAACACGTTTGGCGGCTCTTCCCATGGACGGTGATGACCCGGCGGCAGTGGAGACTCGGAGGGTCAGAGAACTTCTCCAGACGGCCTTAGCTCAGCAAGAGACCTATTCTTATAGCCGGGACAGAATTCATTCAACTCCCCCACCTTGGTTAGCGCCGCCTCGCAAGAACCGGAGCCCGAGTTACAGCACGCACATGGAGTCTAAAGCTTTGTCAAGCAATGCCCAACGCCGTAACCAGCCCGGTGGCTATCACTCGGTGCAAGACCGAATACATCAGGAAAACGAACGGGCGGCTCAGGCAGCGGCTCAACAGGCGGCTTATCAGGACATCCCGGAGTATCCAACGACTTCTGTTGAGGCGGGAGTAGACACTAGAACCGGTGGTGTTCCTTGTTTGGTACCGGCCCTGCACAATGTACGCCTGCCCAAGGACTTCAAGGGACCTCGAAAGGTGCCGAATTACACGGCCGACTTACAGCCCGGAGCATGGATCGAGAGTTATGAGATGGCCATGGAGCTGTTGGAAGTCAGTGACACGGCGATGGCTAAATATTTCACCATGATGTTAGATGGAACAGCCCGGTCTTGGTTAAAGGGTTTGCCACCCAATTCCATTGGCTCATGGGAAGAGTTAAAAGCCCGGTTCATCCAGAACTTCAAGGACAACTGTAAGCAATCTATGTCGATTGTGGACTTAACGAATTGTAAGCAGGGGGAGGGCGAATCCACCACCCATTGGGTACGCCGGGTCAAGGAGATAATTCATTCACCTGACAAGATGGATGACGGCTCTGCAGTCCTTATGTTGGAGAAGAATTGTAGCTTTGAGCCGCTGAGGCAGAAACTGGGGCGCCTTAAACATGACTGCAAGGATATGGGCACGCTGATGGCGGCTTTAGTTAAATATGCCGATTCTGATAGTACCAAAGACCCCTCGTCTGACGATGAGAAGACAGGGAAGGGAAAAGGAACGGCACAGGAAAGGGTCAACAGCATAACCCAGGGAATCAAAACGGCAATAAACGTAAGGCGGACGGTAACCCGGAGTTTGTGGCCAATGCCAATGCACAAGGTAACAATCAGAGACGTAAGGGTAAACCGCCTCGATCCGGCGGGTTAGGCCCATCTCTTCTATAGCTACTCAATGAGCCCTGCCCGAGACACGGCACAAGGGAGCGGCCCGCCACGCACATGTGGAAAGATTGCGCGATCATGAAGGCGTTTAAGAATTCCAAGACCTATGATGGCCATAATGGGTCTGGTGGTGGTTCAGGAGCTGGCGGTTTCCATGGCCCGGGTGGCGGCTCAGGTTCCGGCTTTCAGGGGCGTCAAGGAGGCTATAATCAACAGCAATCAGGTCAAGGAGAGCAGCAGCAGCAGTCGGGTTATCAAAGCAACCCGAAAAAGTTGAATGGTGGGCAGTATCACGTATTTACCACTAGCCTATGCAAACGTGACCAGAAGGTTCATAAGAGGGCCGTCAATTCTGTTGAGCCGGCAATTCCTCGTTATTTGAGGTGGTCAGAACAGCCCATCATATGGAGCAGAGAAGATCACCCTCCACGGGTCGATAATCCGGGTCAGTTAGCCTTGGTGGTAGCACCTCAGGTTGGTGGATATAAATTTACTAAGGTACTCATGGACGGAGGTAGTAGCATCAATATCCTCTATTATGAGACCTTTCGCCGCATGGGGTTAACTGATAAAAATCTGAGGACATCCAACACTGTTTTCCATGGAGTGGTCCCTGGTAAGTCGGCTTACCAAGTTGGCAAGATTGAGCTGGAGGTGGCCTTCAAAGACGAATATGATTCCAGAGCTGAGAAGTTGACATTTGAGGTGGTCAAAATCAGGAGTCCATACCACGCTCTGTTCGGGCGGCCGGCTTATGCTAAGTTTATGGCCCGACCGTGTTATGTCTATTTGCAGCTCAAGATGCCGGGTCACAAGGGCACCATCACTGTGCATGGAAGTCGGAAGGTGGCGTTGGAGTGTGAAGAAGGCGATGCGGCTTATGCTGAGTCGGCCTGTGCAGCGGAAGAGCTCAAATTTTATCAAGATAATGTTGACCCAGCGGATATGACCTCCCTGAAGAAGCCAACTACAGAGCATGACCCGGCGTTGAAGTTTAAATTGGCTGCTGAGACAAAGCTTGTTGACTTTACCTTGGGTGACCCTTCTAAGCAGTTCAGCATCAGCAGCAATTTGGATCCCAAATAGGAAAGCGCGCTCATCGAGTTCATCCGTGAGAACCGGGACATCTTTGCATGGAAACCTTCTGACATGCCGGGTGTACCAAGGGAACTCGCTGAGCACACTCTCAATATTGATCCAAAGTATAAGCCGGTCAGGCAGTTTCTTCGGTGTTTTAACAAAGAGAGACGGAAAGCTATTGGAGAGGAAGTCGCCCGGCTCTTGGCGGACGGGTTTATTGTTGAAGTTTTTCACCCAGAGTGGTTGGCTAACCCAGTGCTTGTCCTCAAGAAGAACGGCACTTGGCGGATGTGTGTGGATTACACGGATTTAAACAAGGCTTGTTCGGCTGATCCCTTTGCTCTCCCCCATATTGATCAAATCATTGATGCTACGGTGGGTTGTGAGCGTTTGAGTTTTTTGGATGCTTACTCTGGTTATCATCAGATCAAAATGGCAGTTAAGGACCAGGAGAAAACGGCTTTCATCACTCCGTTTGGGGCCTTCTGCTATGTATCTATGCCATTTAGACTCAAAAGTGCATAGGTGACTTATCAGCGGTGTGTGCAGAACTGTTCGCATGATCAAATTGGGCGTAATTTTCATGCTTTCGTGGATGACATTGTGGTGAAGTCCAGAGAAAAGGAAACCTTGATATCTGACTTAAAAGAGACCTTTGATAATCTCCGGGTTTATAAGATGATGCTTAACCTGGCCAAGTGTGTATTTGGCGTACCTGCGGGCAAGCTCTTGGGTTTTCTGGTGTCGAACAGAGGCATCGAAGCTAACCCGGAGAAGATTAAGGCGATAACATCTCTGGCTAAGACGGCGTGCATCAATGATGTTCAGCGACTGGCGGGTCGTGTTGCCGCCTTAAGCCAGTTCATAAGCCGGTTAGGTGAGAAGGCCCTTCCATTGTATCAGATGATGAAGAAAACATACACTTTTGTCTGGAGTGATGCTGCTGATGCTACCTTTGAAGATTTGAAGAGACAACTGTCTGAACCGCCGGTTCTTGCGGCTCCCATTGATAAAGAGCCATTGTTGTTATACGTGGCTGCCAATTCGCGAGCCATCGGTGTTGCTATCGTGGTGGAGCGTAAGGAAGCTGGCAAGGAGCATCCAGTTCAACGACCGGTTTACTACATAAGTGAGGTGCTCATTGAATCTAAGCAAAGGTATCCACATTGGCAGAAACTTGTTTACGGAGTGTTTATGGCCAACCGGAAGTTGAAGCAATATTTTCAAAGCCACCCTATAACTGTGGTAACTTCTGCCCCTTTGGGAGACATCATTCAGAACAGGGAGGCCACAGGACGAGTCGCCAAGTGGGCCATTGAACTTGGGCCTCACGATTTGAAGTATATGCCACGTACTGCTATTAAGTCTCAGGCCTTGGTGGACTTTATCAACGATTGGACAGATTTACAGGCCCCTGAGGAGAAGCCGGATAACACATATTGGACGATTCAATTTGATGGGTCCAGGCAGCTAGAAGGCTCGGGGGCTGGAGTGGTGTTAACTTCCCCTCGAGGTGACAAATTTTGTTACGTACTTCGGCTTATGTTTCCATGTACTAACAATGCAGCTGAGTACGAGGCCTTACTCCATGGTCTCCGGATGGTTAAGGAGATGAACTTAAGCCGGGTAAGATGCTTGGGCGACTCAGATCTCGTGGCTCAACAAGTGTCAGGCAAGTGGGATTCCAAGGATCCCCTTATGGCGGCTTATCGTCATGAAGTAGATGTCGTGGCTGGTCATTTCAAGGGTTATCAGGTGGAGCACATTGACCAAAGAAAGAATGAGGCGGCTGATGCTTTAAGCCGGCTGGGATCCCAATGTAAGCTGGTGCCGCCTAACACCTTTCTTGATGTTTTACATAACCCTTCTGTCAAGGTGCCTACCGAGGAAGAGCTAGCAGTGCCAGACCCGGAGGCACAGCTGGTGGCAGCTCTTCATGTTATCCCGGATTGGACAGTGCCCTATTTGGCTTATATGACCCGGGGTGAGTTACCTGAGGATGAGACCTTGGCAAGACAAATCGGCAGGCGCTCCAAATCTATGACGATTGTTAACGGCGAGTTACATCACCTAAGTGTCACTGGGGCATTTCCCCTGCAGAAGGCCAAGAAATACTCTGCGAGATTCATGAAGGGGATTGTGGCCATCATGTCGGGTCAAAATCTCTTGTAGCCAAAGCTTTTCTTCATGGTTTCTATTGGCTGACGGCTCATGCTAATGGGGAGGATCTGGTCAGCAAATGTGACGGTTGTCAAAAGTTCTCACGACGAGCTCATGTGCCGGCTCAAGAATTGAGGATGATCCCAATTACTTGGCCGTTTGCAATCTGGGGGCTTGACATGGTTGGGCCTTTCAAGAGGTCTAAGGATAAAAAGACACATCTCCTGGTGGCAGTGGATAAGTTTACCAAGTGGGTTGAGGCAGAGCCAGTCAGTAAGTGTGATGCAGCCATGGCGGTTCAATTCATGAAAAGGTGATCTTTCGTTTTGGTTTCCCACATAGCATCATAACTGATAACGGCACTAATCTCTCCAAGGGTGCCATGGAAGAGATCTGTCAAAGAGAACACATCCAACTTGATGATTCGGCTGTTGCTCATCCTCAATCCAATGGTCAAGCAGAAAGAGCTAATCAAGAGATCCTGAAAGGTATCAAGCCCCTGCTCTTAGTCCCCTTACAGCGGACTCCGGGTTGTTGGGTGGAGGAGTTACCTTCCGTATTATGGAGCATCAACACTACGCCTAATAGATCTACAGGCTACACGCCTTTCTTCATGGTGTATGGTGCAGAGGCGGTTCTGCCAAGTGACATCCGGCACGATTCGCCCCGCGTGGCGGCTTACGTTGAGGCTGACAACGAAGAAGCTTGTCAGAATGCACTTGACTTGCTGGATGAGGAGCGAGACTTGGCAATAGCCCGCTCGGCGATTTATCAACAATACCTGCGTCGCTATCACAGTCGTCGGGTTAGGAGTAGAACCTTTCACGAAGGTGACTTGGTGCTCCGGCTCATCCAGGATCAATCTAATATGCACAAGCTGTCCCCGCCTTGGGAAGGGCCCTTTGTGGTCAGCAAGAATCTGCACAACGGGTCATACTACCTCATCGATGTTCGAGAGCACAAGGACTCACTTAAGTCGGAGGAGGAGACCCGCCGACCATGGAATATTGCTCATCTCCGGCCTTATTATACTTAAGCCACCGGCTTTCAAGATGTATATATTTTTGGACGATGTATATATTATATAAGGAAATAAAGCAGGACCTCCGTCCTTTTTACCCTCAAAACTATATGTGTCTTTTTATCAGGTAGTGGGGACAACCAACAGGGAGCGAATCACATCTGAATCCGGCTTTCCCTTTGGACTGGCTTATGGTCATATCTGAATCTAGCCATGGTCACTTGGGGGCTTCCTGTTCAAACATAGGTCGTATTCGAACCAAAGAGAACATAGCTGTCGATACCCACTTGATCGGCATACTGCCAAACCCACTTGGGGGCTTCTTGATCATATTTGAATCATAGCTTAACCCCTTTGGGTCTGACGTGGATCGTATTCGAATCAGCGTCATTAAACAACTCTTATGTTCACTTGGGGGCTTCCTGTTCAAATATAGGTCGTATTCGAACCAAAGAAAACATAGCTGTCGATACCTACTTGATCGTCATCGCCAAAGCCACTGGGGGCTATATGATCGTATCCGAATCTTAGCTTAACCCCTTTGGGATGGTTCTCTGATCGTATTCGAATCAGGAGCCTGTGAACATTGCTTATAAATATTATTACTTTAACTATCATTGAAACCTTCTTGAGGAGATGGTTCTTGATTCTTCCGGTTTAATATTGATTACCCCAGGTTCTAAAAGTGCTAGGCAAAGCATCAAATGAGCCGGGAAGACTATCAAAAGGGCCACAAGTATGCTGTTGTGATTATATTTTAAATAATCATGAACCAGCCTATATATGATGTCTTTTGGTCATGTTCCGGGTTATCAATACTCTATAACCCCCTGGTGCAGTAAACCGCCCAGAAAACATTGCTTGTTTTATGTGTAGGATAAGGCAAAGCAAGTTAAACATCAAGGAAATACATGGTTAACCTAAGCCAGAGAAATATAGTGATGGCGGCTTACAGGAGTAATAAGCACCATAAACATGCGCAAGGGCATGACCAGCGTTTAGAAGTTTTTTCTATCCTATTACAAGACTCCCCGAGTCTGAATAAGTGAAGCATTGTTTGGGCAAAGTTATAAAACGCCTGATGGCTCATTCCTTCGGCAGGCTTGAAGACTCCGGGTTATCCTTCTCCACCTCTCCGACGGTTGCTTTGTCCTAGAAGGTGGACGAGGCCCAGTCAATGCCGCTCAAGGCTTCAAATTCAGCCTCATCATCTATTAAACCGTCCGGGTCCACTTCAGGGGCAAAGTTATGCTTATGCGTTGGAGGGATCAGGCTGACTTGGTCGTATGGGACGTTTGGGATTCTCCGGTTCTCGCTATCATAGCCCGGCGAATACTTAGTAAGATCAGTATTATTCCCAATGAGAGTCGCCAGGGGACGTACGACTTTGACACAGGCGGTGAAGTCTTGGTCATCAAATGAAGTGTCGTCCTCCTTCAGGCTTGGATATCCAAGAGAGAGATCAGCCAAGTCAAGTTCTGGCACCCATGCCTTTGCCTGGCTTAATGCGGGCACGGCTCCGGCTCTCGTAGATGCCCGCCTTAAATCCTGAATTCATTGAGGTAGCACTGCGAGATGCTTCAGCACATCTTGTAGAAGGCGAGGAGTGGTATTTGATAAGGCCACAACGGCCAAGGCACGTTGTGACCCGGAGTATAGCTGCTCCACTAAGGTGTAAACCGCCTTAAGCTTGATCAGCATGTTTTGCTTGAGGTTGGTACTCCTGGAGCCTATATGATCACAAGCATAACAATAAGCCGGAGATAACTATTACAATAATCCTTGGAATATTACAATGTTTATGGTTTTTTCAGAGTGACTTACCGAAGATGGCTGAGACCATTTGGGATATCTGCCGTTTTAAGTCGGACAGTTCAGTTGTTGCCTCTACAAGAGATGCTTCTGCCGCCTCGGCCCGAGTCACCAGTGAATCCCTTTCATCACCCAAATTTTCTTTTCAGACTCAAAATTTTGCCTCAACTTCTCTTGTTCAGAGACACTGAATTCAAACTTGGAGTTGGCTTTCTAAGTTTCAAGCTCTTGAGTTTTCAGCTGGCTCTTCAGGTCGGCAAGCTCTGATTCAACCTGACTTATGGTGGCCTATATTGACATCAGGTTATGGTAAGAATCATGGTAAGGTAACATTCAAGTCCCAAACACTTTACAAGTAAAGATATTTGGCACTTGGGGGCTAATGTATGCTTAAAGAATTTTTTAACCTATCCTACCGAGTCATATTTATTAAGTCTCAAGCACTTTACAAGTAAAGATACTTGACACTTGGGGGCTAATGTGTAACACAAATTCAAAGTCTCATGTTATCACCGGGTTAAATGTATTCACTTTAAACCGGACAGCCTAAACAGTAAGTAGATTTCTAAGTCTATAGCATATTCATTCATAAGCAATAGACTTGGGGGCTGGTACAGTAAGTAAGGTTCAGGAAAAAGCATAAGTTATACCTCAAATTTGTGTTGTATTTGCTTCACCATGTCAATTTCCAGGTCACGAATATTGTGTACTTGGTACAGATAACCCGAGACTATATCACCAATGCTTAGGTGAGTATGTCAGTGATGTCCTGTTTGGCTTTCCGACGTTGGGCAAACTCCTCCTTGGCAGTGCATTGGGCAAGAACAGTAGGCCGGCCCGGTTCAACATATTGACTTTTCAGACATTCAACTTCTGGGCCAGTCGTCTTGACCGGGCTAGAAATCTCCGGGTTATCAGAATTGTGGATAACATCTTGTGCAGGCGGGTCAGAGGTTGGCACCGAAATATCAGAAGCCGGTTCAGCTGGTGGCTGATGAGTGGAGCTGTCAGGAGCGGATGAGTCAAGCGCCGGTTCAGGGACCACCGGGTCTTGGGACGGCTTGTTCTTCTTTGCCCTCTTGCTGGGCTTCATTTGCAGGCTGTCAATAAAGATAAAAGGATGAGTATTAAGGTATAAGTATGGACAAACGTAAAGTAAGAAAGGTTACATTACCCGGGAGTAGTTTTGAAAGCCGGCATATTTGATTGCATCAACTCGTCAGAGGAAGGAGAGGTATCCTGATAATTGGAGTCAGATGAATTGAGAGGTTGGCGAATTAAACCCGCCAAAGGTAAAGCAGAACCTAAGTCGGAGATAACCTCGGTCCGACGCTTCCTAGTTACATCGGGTAAGCCGGAGGAGAGTTCTGCGTCTTGATTGGCCCGAGTCTGCCTCCGGTTCTCAAGTTGTTATTGCTTCAAAAGAAATTGAGGATCTTGGTAATCTAGAGGATGTGAAAATCTTACTTTCCGGGTCGCCCTTCGGATTTTTTGCTTTGGCAAAGGCTCTGAGTCAGAGGAGATTATAGTTACCTCTTCTTCAATCGCTTGACTGTTCCCTGTATCCTCCTGAAAGGACAGAATGTCAGGAAAATAACAACAAAGGAGTTAAGAAAATCAAAGGATTACCTCTTCATCATCCGAAGAAGAGTCATCCAATTCAAGCATATCGGTGGCGCTGGGTCCTTTCTTCTTTGAGGTGCCCATCTTGGAAGCCTTCCTTTCAGTTTTCTTGGCCGCCCTGGCTTGTTTGGCAGCTTCGTGGTCATATTTGACCTTCCAGAAATTATCACCGGCCTATGGAAAAAGATAAGGAATCATAAGTACAAAGAAGGTGTAACATGTTAAAGAGTACTTATGAAGATTGGTAACTTACCGCAGGGGCTGGGTTCTTCTTGCAGAAGGGCAGTAAGCCAAAGGCATTACTAGTTACAGTGCCCACCTTCAACAGTGACTGGGTTGTAGCATCTACCACATCATCTGGTAAGTCGTTGGGACTATGACGCATTGGACCATCCTTCTCGCCTGTGTAAGTACACATTAAGCCGGAGCGGCGGCTTAATGGTAGTATCCGCCAGGTGACCCAGACTCGAACCAGATCGATGTCGTTTAACCCGTTTCCTAGAAGAGCTTTGATCTTCCTGATGGTGGGGTTGAGAGGCAGGCGTTCAACAGCGGATAACTTATCCACCAGCGGATGGTTGGATTCAAGGCGTAGGGCGCGGAAGCCGGGCAGAGGCCTTTCATCAGCCGGTGACGTGTCTTGACAGTAGAACCACGTCTGGTTCCAATCTTTCGGGTGACTCGGTAGCTCAGCATAAGGGAAAAGGAAATCTCTCCGCCGCTGGATTGAGATGCCGCCAAGCTCAAGGCTAGGCCCGTTGGCACGTTCATTCTGCCGGTTCAAGTAAAAAAGTTCTCTGAGCAGCAGCAGACTTGGCTCCTCTCCCATGTACACCTCGCAGAAGACTTGGAAATTGCAAAGATTTGACATGGAATTGGGTCCAATGTCTTGAGGTTTAAGATCAAAGAAATTCAAAACTTCCCTGAAGAATTTTGAGCCGGGAGGGGCAAATCCCCGGTTCATGTGAACCGTGAACACTATCACCTCCCCTTCATTGGGATGAGGCCTTTCTTTAGACGGGTCAGGGGCACGATAAGAAATGGCCTCCTTTTTGGGCAGGTGTCCAGACTTCACGAACTCAGCGAGTTTACTTTTGGTAACTGTGGATGGAACCCAATTGCAAGTCACAGGGGCTTTGGCCGCCTTAGGAGCCATGACAATAGTTAGCCTACGACAAAATAAGAAGTTTCGATTTAACTTTAACCCGGGAGAAATATCTAAATTATTTAAAGTGGCGGCTTAAGAAGGGGCCTAATGATATAAGGGTGATTTTGCAACAATATTTAAGCCGCTACAAGTATCAAGAGCAATTCAAAATTCTTAAGGTCATGAGAAGAAGGCAAGGCTTACAGCTCAGTATCACTTATTTAAACCGGACACCTGGACAGTTGTGTTTAAGGGAATTTACCAGAAGAAGCTTTCCGGGTGATAGAAACAAGTTTCACTGACGACAACTATTATTATGGATCAAATTATTGCTCTGAAAGGGAAATTTTCTAGACCTAAAAACAGGGCAGAGAAGTTCATGCACTCGAAGAGGGTTTCCAAACAAGGGAAATGAGATCTGTTTCTATGAAAGAACAACACAAACACTTACCGCAACAGTTCTACATAGTTTTTATGATCTAAACAGGGCATTGGAGGTGCAAACTAGTGAAGGTTTGCGTCGGGCGGTGATGAACACCGACGAACTCAACAGGGTTCCAATGCAGATCTAAAGAAAGGGAAGGAGAGGAACTCATGGATGTGGACGAGCTGCGGAGGTTCACCGTCGATTTCTGGTCAGAGTCAGGTCGATGCAGCAGCCTGAGTCGATGAAGACGAGGGGTTCGACGGCAGCAGCGGCGGAGCTCGAGAGGAGGCAAGAGGAAGAGGACGACTGAAAGAGGGAAGAATGAAAGACCTAAGTCGCGCCTATTTATAGGGAGAGGATAACTGAGATGGCGCGGGAAACAAGGATATGATGGAATGGAAAATGAATTAAAGAAAGGATGACGTCACGCCGGGTTAAGATGGATCCAGAAGATGACGTCATGGCGGGTTAAAGAAAGCCCTCTGTATAATCAGTAGACTGAAGATTTATTCTTTAAAAATATTTTTTAAGATTGACATGAACAGGTTCAAGTCAATCTGGGGCCTAATGTTGGGGATATAACTATTTGTGTAAGCCGCCCAGGAGGGGCCGGGTTACACAAAGAAGACTCATCAGAGAGAAGCCCAAGACCAAGCATGAAGATGGCGATTCAACAAAGGGCTTAAAGCCCATAGGCGACTTAAGGCCCGTTGTAGTAAACCTCCATGATGGCATGACTTGTAACGTAAGGTAGATTTAACTAGTCACCGAGCCGGACACTGTTTATAAGTCGGCCGGGACTCTGTAGGCCACAGGGCGTCAACCCGTGTATATAAGGGGATGACCTGCTGGCGGCTTAGGGCAAGCAACAACTCATCAAGAGCCAGGCATAGCGTATATCGCTCCCTGGTCATCGAAACATCAATACCAAACCCAACTAGACGTAGGCCTTACCTTCACCGTAAGGGGCCGAACTAGTATAAACTCTCTCGTGTCCCTTGTCCCGATTTAACCCCTTCAAGCATCCTAGCTGCGATGGCTCCACAACTAAGTCCTTTCACGAGGACATCTGACGTGACAATTCCACGACAATCGGTGTGCCATTGAGTCGGGGTCCTGACATTCAGAAAGCGCTGTTTCTTGTACTGGGTTTTCTTCATAGACCTGGCTTTCTCAAATTTCCATTTTTCTTCAGAAATGAAAGCCGTCAACATATGACTTTGACCAGTTGTGAGGTTTAATTCCGGCAAGGGAGTGTTTGGGTCCTTGTGCTAGAGGTCAATGAAGTCCAGGATCTTCTTCGGATCCCACATGAGGGGCACAACACTGCCCTTGGCTCTAGCGGCCCTTTGCTATCTATCTCTGATGATTTCGGCTAATTCCTCATCATCATCTTCGTCATCATGTGACGACACTTGGAAGGCAACTTGCTTCTTGTGAGGACTTGTTCTGGTGCCTCGTCTAGCAGTGGCCTTGATCTTCAGCAAAGTGGGGCATGTTGAAGACTGAGGAGAAGATGAAGAACTTGCAGATGCTCCTGAGGCAATTGAGATGCATGTGGTCCTTTGGCAAGAGGCAATATGCACAGGTGTCGAGGACTTAGCTGGAGGAGCAAAGGGTTTTGCAACCTGAGGAACTGGAGCAGCTTGAGGAATAGGCCATGAGGGCACATATGAGCTGGGCCATGAAGGCATTGCTGAGGAAAGTGGTTAACGAGCAGGCTTCTTAGGCATAGCCTTCTTGCTAGTAGAGGCCTCAGCAGTGGCAGCAGCTGAGTCTTCGTTGACTTTCCTCACTGCTTCTTTGGCCTGTTTGGCTAACTTGGCTTGCCGCTTGGCCCATTCATCAGCATAGTCCTCACCATGCTTGATGCTAGTGGGATCAAAAATTTGGCCAGGTGCCAACGGAGGTCTTGGGCAAGGAGGGTATAGAGCGAATTTCTTCATGTACTTTGGAATGACATATCTGTATTCCCTCCATTCTCGTGCCCGTCTTCATTCAATTTTTTGAATGCGCACCTTGCGCTCATTCTTTGTTTCCTTTCCATGAGTTTCCTCATCTGGAGTGCAATACCATGCATAGATGTCATCAGGGATTTCAAAAGCAGCATTCGCTTCCAGTCTCTTCCCTCCCTTGTGAGGTCTCTTGCCATCTGCCATTTTCTTCAGCTGAGGATTCTGAACTATTGAGTTCTCTGAAGAAGTATGTAGCTTTTCTTCAAGGAATGCTGCAAATGAGTTAAATTGATGAGAACCTAGTGATTCAGTAGCAGACATGTGTACCTGCGAACAGAGTATAGGTGCAAAGAATTTGGAGAGGTCATATGTGTTCTCAGAAGTTTTTGCAAAATGGGAGAAGTTTGAGGAATTTGACCAGATATGTCTTGAGGAATTTCACTAAGCGTTCTTTGACTTAGGTTCCAGAGTTGTATGGATTGTGAAATTCACACAATTTAGGAATCTTGAAGAAAAGTGTCACTTAGAGAAACAGATTAAGAATAGATGATTGTGTGAGGTGTTTAAAGTGTGGAAGTTGAAGAATAAACACCTTTTGAAGATTTTATGGAAATCATCAGAATCAACAAAGGCAGTAAAAGTAAATTTTAATTACCCTTGATGAAGAACACGAAGAACTGGGAGTGTTAGATTGGAAGTTCATCAGTCCAGATCTTCCACGCCCTAACTTGGCAGAGGAAGACAACTACAGTGGCGGCAGAGTGAAGATATTCGCGGCCGGCGCGAGTCAACGATGACGAGGTCGAGGCATTGAAGCTCTTCCTCACCGGCGACGATGAAGGTAGAGGTGGGGCTAGGGCTTGAGATCTCGAGCGAGGGAAGTGAGAGCGAGCGAGGTAAATGCAGTCTGAGGAGGGTGAGGGGTATTTATAGCCGAGGTGAAAAACTGGTAGCCCGAGGAAAATGGACAAATGTGTCCCTGACCCTTCTCATCCGAGCGACATGTGTCACCCATGTACAGTGTGGTGGAGATCGTGTGAGATCGTGGGTGAATAGGTAAATCTTATCGTGGGATGTGGAACGGTTTGAGCGGCAAAAGCCGAAAATTCAGATAAGAAAATTTTAATATCTCGTTCGCAAATTCTTCAGCTGACAGGAACACAGTGAAGATTTTGAATGGGTTCCAAATAGAACGCACATGAAGAATTTGTGAACAGACTGGGTTGAGTTTAGCATAGAGGGGGAAAGGGTCCGATCACATTCACTTAGCAGAAAAAGCAGCTTGAAGAATTAGGAATAAGTGAATGTTGTAGAGGACATAAAACTCAAGTATATATATAGTCAATGAAGAACAACGACGGAAAGAGTGAAGACAATGCAAAGTTGAAGAAATTTAACAACTGAGCAATTTCAAAAATGAAGAAAAACTCAAATTGAAGATTTTCAACTTTGGTTGGTGGCATAACCCACCGTATGAGAATGATGATTTCAAACACCGCATACAACTGTTGTACGGTTCTGAGAGTCAAATTCTTCATTAGTTTCTTCACAGTTAGAGGGTTAGTCTTCATTGATTGAAGAAAAATGTTACTTCGTGTGTTGCACATCTAAGTCATCAAGTTTGCATAAGTGTTAGGATGTGTGTCCTTTTCAAGGAACGTTCGAAGAGTCTAAGATATTTAGCTCACACTGCAACTTACTAAACCTCTTCTCATCCAAGGGCTTTGTGAAGATATCGGCCAGCTGGTCTTCAGTATCTGCGTGGTCAATGTGATAGAGGAAAAGGTGTCCCGTCTTTCGATGAGATGATGGATTTTGCTTTGGTGGAAGTCGACTTTCACGATCTGACTACGAACGAGCAAGGACATCGCGCCTTAGCAATTGCTCAACCAACTCGGAGAGGTTATTGACCACGCCGGAGCACGATCGACCTGACCACAAGGGTCTGTTTCCTGTGAGCAAACGAAGAACAAGCAAGAAACTAAGATTGCAATCTAGATATTGAGAATATAAGATGAAAGCTTTAGTGATCAAGGTGGGGTTCTATGACGCCTTTGTCTCGTCGTTGAACACAAACAAAGTACGCGAAGTTGCAGCTATGGCGAACTTTCAATCTAAACAAAACCCAAAGTCTAAACGGTGCTCTAAGGGCTGTATATATGGAGGAAGAGGGGGAATTTCGTGGCCCTTCATGGAGGGGTCCGAAATCAACCTTATCTCTTGTTTCCCCACACATACGGACTCTAAAAATAGCCTATACTTATGTATTTCGAAATTACATGGTCCTGGCCCAATAATAAGGTGACGCAGCACCTAGAATAGCCTCGGGACGAAATTTATGAATTGGCATCTTGTATATTTTGTCCAAGGCCACCCATTATGGTGGCTTCAAAGTCCTGAAATCATCACTTGTAACTCTGTTCTTGTTCCCCTTGCGCATGCCATCATCTCCATGCTTGTTCGTGCTCCAATGTTTATCCTTCTCCAAGCTAGGCCCTTCATTTGTAAGCAAAACAAATGTATCCAATTTAGGCAGCATCATATTCTCATGAACATTAGAATCATTACCAAGAAACGAAAGTACCTGATAATTTAATTGGCATGCGCGAGCTCTAGTAATTGGTCCAGTATATGTAGCAGTAGGGGTTGTGGGTGTAACAATGGTATTGATGTCCTCATCATCCTCCCCTTCTTGAAATGAAGTCGTCCTCGACAGAAGCTCATCTTCCTCACCCAAATAAGGCATCAAATCTGCAATGTTAAAAGTGGGACTATCCCCAAAATCTGCAGGCAGCTCAAGTTTATATGCATTATCATTTATTTTCTGCAACACCTTAAAAGGACCATCATCACAAGGCATTAGCTTTTGATTTGCGCAAATCAGGAAATCTATCCTTACGCAAATGTAACCAAACAAGATCTCCAGGTGCAAACACAACATGTTTTCTACCCTTATCTCCAGCAAGTTTATATTTAGCATTCATACGCTCAATGTTTTCCTTAGTTAACTCATGCATTTTTAAAATCAATTCAGCATGTTGTTTAGCATCAAAATTAACCTTCTCCGAAGATGGAAGAGGCAACAAATCAATAGGTGCACGAGGTAGGAAACCATACACAATTTCAAAAGGGCACATCTTAGTAGTATAATGCAATGAATGATTATAAGCAAATTCAATATGAGGCAAGCATTCTTCCCACATTTTCTTATTATTCTTGAAAACAGCCCTAAGCATAGTAGACAATGTTCTATTCACTACTTCAGTTTGTCCATCAGTTTGGGGGTGACAACTAGTACTAAAAAGCAGTTTAGTCCCCAACATAGCCCATAAACATCTCCAAAAGTGGCTAAGAAATTTAGTATCACGATCTGAAACAATAGTATTTGGCACACCATGCAAGCGAATAATTTCACGAAAGAACAAATCGGCAACATTAACAACATCATCGCTTTTATGACATGGTATAAAGTGTGCCATTTTCAAGAATCTATCCACAACAACAAATATGCTATCCCTCCCCTTCTTTGTTCGAGGTAAACCTAAAACAAAGTCCATAGATATATCCTCCTAAGGAACACTAGATACAGGCAAAGGCATATATAAACCATGAGGATTGAGTCGTGACTTAGCTTTTTGACATGTAGTGCAGCGAGCAACAAAGCGCTCAAAATCCCGTCTCATCTTTGGCCAAAAGAAATGTGTAGCAAGTACATCCTTTGTCTTCTTCACGCCAAAGTGTCCCATTAATCCTCCTCCATGCGCCTCCTGCAACAACAAAAGACGAGCGGAGCTAGCTGGAATGCATAGCTTGTTAGCACGAAACACAAAACCACCATTAACGACGAACTTGTTCCATGTTCTACCTTCGTTACAATTCTGCAATACATCTTTAAAATCAGCATCATGCACATATTGATCTTTGATGGTCTCCAAACCAAATATTTTGAAGTCAAGTTGTGAAAGCATAGTATAGCGACGAGACAATGCATCAGCAATAACATTTTCTTTACCCTTCTTGTGTGTAATGACATAAGGAATGTCTCAATGAATTCAACCCATTTAGCATGTCTACGATTCAGTTTAGCTTGACTTTTAATATATTTCAAAGATTCATGATCAGAGTGTATAACAAATTCTTTGGGCCATAAATAATGTTGCAATGTTTCTAAAGTCCGAACAAGAGCATATAATTATTTATCATAAGTAGAATAATTCATACTAGGCCCACTCAATTTTTCAGAAAAGTATGCAACAGGTTTGCCATCTTGTAATAACACACCTCCTAATCCAATTCCACTAGCATCACATTCAAGCTCAAAAGTCTTATTAAAATCAGGAAGTTGGAGTAAAGGAGCATGTGTCAACTTATCTTTCAATACCATGAAGGCTTCTTCCTGTGTGGTACCCCAAAGAAAAGACACATCTTTCTTTGTAAGCTCATTGAGAGGTGCAGCAATGGTGCTGAAATCTCTCACAAAATGCCTATAGAATCCAGCGAGGCCAAGAAAACTCCTCACTTGTGTGACCGTTTTGGGCTGCGGCCAACTCTCAATAGCTTCAATCTTGGCTTTATCAACTTCAATTCCCTGTGGAGTAACAACATAGCCAAGAAAAGATACTCGGTCGGTGCAAAAGGTGCACTTCTTAAGGTTACCAAACAAACGTGCATCACGTAAAGCAATAAAAACAACACATAAATGTTCCAAATGTTCCTCCAAAGATCTGCTATAAATCAGTATATCATCAAAATAGACTACCACAAATCATCCAATAAAAGCACGTAAAACTTCGTTCATTAATCTCATGAAAGTACTAGGTGCATTAGTTAACCCAAAAGGCATGACTAACCACTCATATAATCCAAACTTAGTTTTAAATGTCGTTTTCCATTCATCTCCCAATTTCATACGAATTCGATGGTATCCACTATGCAAATCAACTTTGGAGAATATTGTAGAGCCACTCAATTCATCAAGCATATCATCTAGCCTAGGAATAGGATGATGATAACGAATAGTAATATTATTAATGCCTCTACAATCAACACACATACGTGATGTACCATCCTTTTTCGGCACTAGAATAATAGGAACAGCACAAGGACTAAGGTATTCGCGTATATAACCTTTGTCGAGCAGCTCCTGTACTTGATGCATAATCTCCTTCGTCTCCTATGGATTGGTACGGTATGGTGCATGGTTGGGTAATGATGCACTGGGAATTAAGTCAATCTGATGCTCAATCCCTCGAATGGGAGGTAATCCTGGTGGCACGTCTTGTGGAAAGACGTCAGCGAACTCCTGCAAAATGTTAGTGACAGCAGGAGGCAAACAGGAAGGCACGTCCTCAAATGAAAATAATGCCTCTTTGCACACAAAAGCATAGCAAACAGATTTGCTGAAATCTAGCTCATTAATATCAGATTTAGTGGCAAGTAAACATGCACTTTTCAATTTAATTTCAGAAACAACACTAGATGGTTTACTATTAGGCTTCATTTGTTGCTCAAATTCTTTTGCCACAATCTGATTTGCACTCTTATTTGTCTCCTGTTTTACTTTATTAGCTCTATTAATATCATCTTTCAAAATGGAATCAGGAGTCATAGGAAGCAAAGTAATATTTTTATCCTTATGAACCAGAGTATAATGATTGTTTCTACCATGGTGTACAGAATTTTTATCAAATTGCCATGGTCAACCAAATAATAAGGAACATGCTTGCATAGGTACCACATCACAATCAACATAATCAGCATATGTAGAGATACTAAAATGCACACGAACAGTACCTATTACCTTAACCTTGCCGCTGTTGTTGAACCATTGGATGTAGTAAGGATGTGGATGTGGTCTTGTGGTGAGAGATAGCTTCTCCACCATCTCCATGCTAGCCAAGTTGTTGCAGCTCCCTCCGTCTATGATGACGCGCACAGAACGTTCCTTCACAACTCCCTTTGTATGGAACAAATTGTGCCTCTCATTTTGCTCAGCTTGTGTGACCTTCACACTCAAAACACATTGAGCAACTAAACATTCATACCTGTCAGCGTCTTCAGGAGCCATGTATTGCCTCTCATGATCAGAATCAGCTCCACCGTGTTCTTCACTTTTAATAAGCGCCAAAGTCTCCTCATCATAGTCACTAGCGGACACATACCCACCATCCTCAGTAGCAATCATCACACACTGAGATTTGCATTCTCTCGCATAATGACCTCTTCCCTTACAACGATGACAAATAATATCACTTGTGTGCCCTATTGATGCCATGGAAGAAGAAGAGCTCTGTGCAGGCCCGGCAGGTGCGCTCTTGGCAGATAGTGGTGGTTGTGCCTGCTTTCTTGTATCACGGATGTAGGCGGCACCTGATGGAGGTGCTGGTGCAATGGAAGTAGAAGATGCATGCGGTGTCCATGATGAAGGTCGACCTGTAGAAAAGTTAGTTCGTGCCAATGCCTGTCGATCTTGCACTTCACGTTCAGCTTTACAAGCAAGATGGCATAAACGAGTGATATTAGTATACTCCTTATACTCTAGAATGGTCTGAATCTCTCTATTTAATCCACCCATAAAACGTGCAAGCATAGCTTCCTTCTCCTCAACAATACCACATCTAATCATGCCAGTTTGTAATTCCTGATAATATTCTTCTACAGAATTTTTCCCTTGTCTTAAACGCTGCAATTTTTGAAGCAATTCACGTTGATAATATGGTGGAACCCAACGAGTACGCATAGCAGTTTTCAAAGCAGCCCAAGTAGTTGGAATAGGATATAATCTACAATGTTCAGACCACCATACACATGCAAAACTAGTGAAAGCACAAACAGCAGCAACAACCCGTCTCTCCTCGGGATATTGTAAACATATATAATGTTGTTCAGTTTCTAACTCCCAAGTAAGATATATATCAGGAACATATCTACCCTCAAATGGTGGAATATTCAATTTCAGTTTAGGAATATGGTCATTATCTCGTACCTGAGGTGGTGGTGCAGGCCTACCATTGCGAATATATACCTGAGGTTGACCTGCTGGTGGTGGTGCTGGTGGTTGCACGTAGTTCTGATTTTGATCAACCTTATCCTCGTAATAGTCCTCCACCTCTGCAGTAACAGCAGGAGCTACAGAAGCACCAACAGCAGTTGCAGCGGCACCAGAATTTTGTCCTGGCTCAATAGGAACATGCTGTGCTCGCCCTACTGTATCGCGGCGTAGAGCTGGTTGTGGGAGACATTTGAGTAATTCATCAAACTTAGTGTCCAACTTGGTGTCAATTGACTTCTCAATGTCATCCATCTTCTCCATTGCCTTTCCAAAGCTGGCCATCACGTCTTCCACCTGTTGACCCAACATTTGATGAAACTTATCATGAAGCTCCTAGTTCGTCATGTTCTCCCAGTCAATCTCGTCGGCGTGTGTTCCTGCCATAGTTAGCAGCAATAGAAATAGGCAAGAATATGATCCTACAGACTACTGGAATATGGTGGTGGTGGGGTGTCACAAATCCGTCAAGCGAATCTCAAATTCTTACCAGTTCTTACCCAACAGCAGGTGGTGATCGGCAACCGTTGTAGTCAAAACTCTCAAAGCTTGGATAGAGCGATTACCAGGGAGAGTCAAACGCATGACGTAGATGTATGTGGAGCTGGGAAGGCTTATAATATGGTAGCAAAAAGGGTCAGCAATAAACAATTCAGAGATGCAAAGTTGAATAAACGCTCAACGACGGTACTAGAGACGCGAGCCTAGAACACTAACAAAATCACGGCGCGGCACGTAATCAAGGGAGGAGCACACTCTGAATTTTTTTCCTCTTTTTTTTGCTCCGCAACAATTTTTTTTCGAAAAAGTCTACAAATGGCCTAAAAATTGCCTAGCCAAAATTTTCCAGACTTAGTTTTTTTTTAAACTGGAACTAATTTTCTTGTATGGATAGCATGTAAGTTGGGGAATCCGACTTGTTGACGATTCATAGTATCGCGTGCTCTGGAACTCAAAGAGAAAGGAACAAATACTAGACTCAGACTAGGACTGGTGGCGGAGATGAATCTGGTGGAACTCGCACTGGTGATGGTATATGACGGTGGTATATGTGGACTCGGATTGGTGGTGGTGTATAAACTCGGATAGGTGGTGGTATATGGACTCGGATTGTGGTGGTATATGGACTCAGATTGGTGGTGGTATATGGACTCGGATTGTGGTGGTATATGGACTCGGATTGGTGGTGGTATATGGACTCGGATTAGAAGCGGATAAGCGGTGGTGGTATATGGCAGGGCGATGATGATGGTGCGGCGGCGGCGTGAATAACCGTGAACAGAACTCGAAACTCTAAAGACTAGATGCTAAGACCAGCAACTTGACACGATGAAGCAACCGCAAATTCAACAATGCAAATACATAAAAGATTATGCAAAGGCTCAGATTGGTTCGGATAGGATGAACTAGCCCTATTTTTTTGGCTTTTTCGCGGACTATAGGTATGAAGAAACAGACTCGATCTAAACTGCAAAAAACTATAAAATCTCAACGAGCAACCTGAAAATCTGATACCACTCGATAGAGGCAAAGGTGTCCCGTCTTTTGATGACATGATGGATTTCTCTTTGGTGCAAGTCGACTTTCACGATCCGACTACGAACGTGCAAGGACGTCGCGCCTTAGCAATCGCTAAACCAACTCCGAGAGATTATTGACCACGCCAGAGCATGATCAACCTGACCACGAGGGTCTATTTCCTGCGAGCAAACGAAGAACAAGCAAGAAACTGAGATTGCAATCTAGATATTGCGAATATAAGATGAAAGCTTTATTGATCAAGGTGGGGTTCTGTGACGCCTTTGTCTGGTCGTTGAACACAAACGAAGTATGCGAAGTTGCAGCTATGGCGAACTTTTAATCTAAACAAAACCCAAAGTATAAACGGTGCCCTAAGGGCTGTATATATGGAGGAAGAGGGGGAATTTCGTGGCCCTTCGTGGAGGGGTCTGAAATAAACCCTATCTCTTGTTTCCCCACACATACGGACTCTAAAAATAGCCTATACTTATGTATTTCGAAATTACATGGGCCTGGCCCAATAATAAGGTGACACAGCACCTAGAATAGCCTCGGGACGAAATTTATGAAGTGGCATCTTGCATATTTCGTCCAAGGCTTCATGCACCCATTATGGTGGCTTCAAAGTCCTGAAATCATCACTTGTAACTCCGTTCTTGTTCCCCTTGCGCATGCCATCATCTCCATGCTTGTTCGTGCTCCAATGTTTATCCTTCTCCAAGCTAGGCCCTTCATTTGTAAACAAAACAAATGTATCCAATTTAGGCAGCATCATATTCTCATGAACATTAGAATCATTACCAAGAAATGAAAGTACCTGATAATTTAATTGGCGTGCGCGAGCTCTAGTAATTGGTCCAGTATATGTAGCAGTAGGGGTTGTGGGTGTAACAATGGTATTGATGTCCTCATCATAATGGAGATGTCTCCCTTCAACACATGGTCACGAAGAAAATGATGACGAATCTGGATGTGCTTTGTCTTCGAGTGCTGAACTAGGTTGTGAGCAATATTGATAGCACTCTCATTGTCGAAGTAGAGTGGTACATTCTTCACATTGATGCCATAGTCCTTGTGGGTTTGCTTCATCCATAGCAATTGAGCACAGCAGGGTCCAGCAGCAATGTACTCAGCTTTAGCAGTAGAGAGTGATACACAGTTCTGCTTCTTCGAGGACCAACATACCAAGGATCGTCCGACGAAATGACATGTGCCTGTTGTTGACTTGCGGTCCACCCGATCTCCAGCATAGTCAGAGTCAGAATATCTAATGAGATCAAAGGAAGAGCCATTGGGATACCATAATCCAAGTGTTGGAGTGTGAGCTAGATATCAAAGAATATGCTTCACAACCATATGGTGTGATTCCTTCGGTGTAGCTTGAAATCAGGCACACATGCAAACACTAAGCATAATATCCGGCCTAGATGCACATAGGTACAATTAAGAGCCAATCATGGAGAGGTATAACTTTTGATCGAAGTCTTTACCATTTTCATAGGTGCATAGATGGCCATTCGTGGGCATAGGGATTTCGACGCCTTTGCAATCTTGCATGCGGAATTTCCTCAACACATCCTTGAGGTATTTATCTTGAGATATGAATATGCCATTGTGTTGTTGACGAATTTGAGGATCTAAGAAGAATTTCAACTCTCCCATCATAGACATTTGATATTCCTCACTCAACATATAGGCAAATTCGTCACTATAATGTTGGTTAGTACAACCGAAGATAATATCATCAACATATATTTGGCACATGAATAATTCACCATCATATGCTTTGGTGAAAAGAGTTCACCGGGTTTGAAGCCTTTGTTCATGAGGAATTCCTTCAATGTGCCATACCACACCCGAGGTGCTTGCTTGAGGCCATAGAGGGCCTTGTTGAGTTTGTAGATGTGATCTGGAAATGTTGGATCCTCAAAACTTGCTAGTTGAGCAACATATACTTCTTCCTCAAGCTTACCATTGAGGAATGCACTTTTCACATCCATTTGATGTAAGATGATATTATGATGGTTAGCGTAAGCAAGCAATATGCGAATAGCTTTAAGTCTAGCAACAAGTGCAAAAGTTTCATCGAAATCAATTCCTTCAACCTGTGTGTAGCCTTGAGCTACAAGACGAGCCTTATTCCTCACCACAAGGCCATTTTCATCTTGTTTTTTGTGGTAGATCCATTTGGTACTGATGATGGTGTGCTTGCGTGGGTCTGGTCGCTTGACAAGCTCCCACACATTGTTGAGCTCGAATTGATGCAATTCATCTTGCATGGCTTGAATCCACTCAGATTCCATGAATGCTTCATCGACTTTACTAGGCTCTGTGATAGAGAAAAACACAAAATGCTCACAAAAGTTAGACAAATGTGAAGCTTTTGAGCACGTGAGAGGACCTGGTGCATTGATGTCGCTGATGATTTTCTCGATCTGCACTTTGTTTGCAACGCGAGGATGTGCAGGTTGACGACTTTGCTTAGGCCCAGCAATTTCTTCAGTTCCATTTTGTTCAGCAGCACTAGTGTGATTTCTTCACGATCCGGAATTACTTCTTCAACAGATTCTTTGGTAGGGATTATATCCTCAGTAGCTTTGAGCTTGATGGATTCCTCAAGTGACATTTCATCTAGCACAGGAGGTAGTTGCTCTCTTTGCGAGCCATTAGTTTCATCGAACCGCACATCTACAGTTTCAACAATCTTGTGATGATTGATGTTGAAGACTCTGTAGTTGTGCGAGTCCTTTCCGTAACCAAGCATAAAACCCTCATGTGCTTTTGGTGCAAATTTAGAGTGATGGTGAGGATCTCTAATCCAGCATTTAGCACCGAAGACTTTGAAATAACTTACATTGGGTTTCTTGTCAGTGAGGAGTTCATAGGAGGCCTTTTTCAAGATTTTGTGAAGATATACTCTGTTGATGATGTGGCATGCAGTATCAATAGCTTCAGGCCAAAAATGATGTGGTGTCTTGTATTCATCAAGCATGGTGCGAGCCATCTCAACAAGAGTTCTATTCTTGCACTCCGTGACGCCATTCTGCTGAGGAGTATAGGGAGCAGATAACTCGTGAGTAATACCAAGTATATCAAGATATTCATCGAGGCCAGTGTTCTTGAACTCAGATGCATTATCACTCCTGATATGCTTGATCTTCACACCGAAGTTAGTAGAAACTCTTGAGGAAAATCGTCTAAAGACTTCCTGCACTTCATTTTTGTAAGTGATGATATGCACCCATGTATAATGAGAATAGTCATCAACTATGACAAAGCCATATAATGATGCAAAACTAGAGAATGTGGCATAATGAGTAGGTCCAAAGAGATCCGTATGAAGTAATTCAAAGGGACGAGAAGTGGTCATGATAGTCTTCGAGGGATGCTTGGCTCTGGTGATCTTTCCAGCCTCACAAGACCCACAAAGACGATCTTTGAGGAATTTGACACCCTCGATGCCAATGGAATACATCTTCTTCACGAGTGTATGCAAGTTCTCATCCCAGCATAACAAAGTCGTCGATGCCATAGCATGCATTCTGAAGCTTTTGCAGGTAGACATGTGGCAGGTTGTGGTCCTGAAGAGAAATCAACAATATACAAGTCTCCTTTCCTAAAGCCTTCGAAGAGTTTGGAATTGTCAGATTCCATTAGCACAATGCAACGATATTTGCCAAAGACGATAACCATATCAAGATCACAACCAAGGACTCGACAAGCATGACTTTGTTCATGTGTCTATCCTTTGAGATCGCAACCTTACCTAGACCCAATACCTTGCTTTTGCCTTTGTCAGCGTAGGTGATATGCTTCAGATGAGATGGAGATAAATTAGTGTCCATCAATAAGTTCCTGTCACCGGTCATGTGATTTGTACATCCACTGTCAAGGACTCATTCAGTAGCTTTATGTTGTTCATCCTGCACATGAATTAGTGCAACTTACGAACCCATATACTTCATCAGTGAAGAATATGATATTAATTTCATCAACAGTAACAGATATAGAAATATGAGGACGAGGGAAATGAGTGATTCATTTCTTCATGATTAGCTTGTGTCCATTCAAGCACATCCAGGTCTCCAGCAAATTCTTTAGACGATTAAGTTCATCTAGAGACCTGACCATGCATAAGAGATTAGTTCTTTTTCTTCACCACCCAGAAGCTCATTATTCTGCGAGCTCCATAAGATAAAGATGGCATTGAAGCCAGTGCACTTCGTTTCACAGAAGAGTGGTTAGGGTAAGCATATGAATAAGCAGAGAAATTCTTCGAGGACTTATGAACATAATGGTTTGAAGAATAATGCACGTATTCATAGCCTTTAGACTTTCCCTGCGAAACAGAAGTGTTAGCACGATGATGTTCATATGAGGATTTTGATCCACGTGAGGAATTTGATCCAGATGAAGAATTTGGTCCGTATAAAGAATTTGATCTGGTTTCCTTGTCTTCATAGGTGGTGTCATGATGACATTCACCTGAAGATTTTCAAGGCACCTTTTGGGAACCCAGATTTTCTTCATAGGGGGACCATTCCTGTAGTTAGTTCCAACATATCGAGCAAATACTTCACCATTCTGATTCTTGAAAAATTTGTAGTTAGAGTCAAATGTCTCATCAGAGGAATATGAAGAATCACAAGTAAAGGCAGATAGAGTGCATGGATCTACGGGAGGTCCTTTCGCAACAACCGATGAGGTTTTGGGATACTGCTCAGGTTTCCAGTAGGTCCCATCAACATTGAGTTTCCTCTCAAAGGCAATACCCTCTTTCCTAGGGTTCCTGTTCAATATCTGCTTTTGAGCACATCACAAAGAGTCTGATGCCCTTTGAGGCTTTTGTATATGCATGTCACATACAATTCCTTCAGCCCTGCATTATCGTCAGTGATACTTGTGGTATCCTCAGATGAGGAATTTGTGACCACAGAGACAAATGAAGAATTTGCAGCAATAGAAGCATTTGAACATTCAGGTAAAGAATTAGCAAATTCACACTCAATGCATTTCAGACATGGTGGAATAAATTCTTCCTGAGCGGAAAAGATCTGTTGAGCAAACAATGAATTGTTTTCCTTCTGAAGATCTTCATAACTCTCTTTTAACTTCTCAAGATTTTGCTTTCTCTGAAGAAATTCATAAGAAAGCTTCTCATGACCAGTTAAGAGAGTGTTATGATGATTTTGAAGGTTGTCAAAATTAGACAGAAGTCTCTGTAGATTATCAGTCAGAGTCTTAGTTCGATTCAATTCCTCACCAAACAGGTCATCACTTCTGTCGGGTAGATTTTGAATCTTTTCCAAAGCCTTCTGTTGTTTAATAGCAATTTTAGCAGTTTGGAATAGCTAGGCTTGAGATTGTCATCAGATTCATCGTCACTAGAGTCAGAGGGGGAATGCTTGAGTACCTAGGCACCTTTTGCCATGAAGCAGTAGGTGGGAGCATAGTCATCGATGCTCTTGTCAGCATAGTTGGGGAGGTAATTTTCTTTAGAGTTGAAGATGGACTTGTTGACATAAGAAGTAGCGAGGGCTAAGCTCGCCACGCCAGAGTCTGACTCCTCAGATTCCTCCTCTTCCACATTTTCCTCAGATTCAGCTTTAGAGTCCATTTCCTTGCCAATGAATGTCTGGTCCTTCTTGGAACTGCTCTTCTTGTGAAACGAAGACTTTGAAGATTTTGATGATGAAGACTTTGAAGATTTCTTCTTCTTCTTTGAGTCATCAGAATTGTCATCTTTGTACTTCTTCTTTGATTCCTTTTCCCATAGAGGACAACCAGACATGTAGTGACCAGGTTTCTTGCATTTGTGGCAAGATCTCTTTTTGTAGTGACGAGACAAGGAATCATTATTCCTTGAATACTTTCCAAAGCGACCGTGGCGAGAGAACTTCTGGAATTTCTTCATGAGCATTGCTAGCTCCTGGCTCAGTTCTTCGGGATCACCAAGGCTGCTACCAGAATCTTCACCTTCAGACTCAGAGACTGCCTTGGCCTTCAGTGCACGTGATCTTCCATAGCTCGATCCATAGAGGTCTCTCTTCTTAGCAAGCTGGAACTCATGAGTGTTTAGCCTCTCGAGGATATCAGCGAGATCTAGTGACTTGTAATCAGCTCGCTCTTGAATCATCAGTGCAAGAGTATCGAATGAGGAATCAAGTGATCTCAGCAATTTCTTCACCACATCATGGTTGGTGATGTTAGTGGCACCAAGTGCTTGAAGCTCATTTGAGATGTCAGTGAGGCAATCAATGGTTTCCTGAACATTTTCATTGTCGAGTCTTTTGAAGAGGTTGAAGAGATTGCGAAGAACATCAACTCGGGAGTCACGTTGAGTGGAGACTCCTTCGTTGACCTTGGACAGCCTGTCCCAAATCAGCTTAGCAGTTTCCAAAGCACTCACTCTACTGTATTGTCCTTTGATCAGATGGCCACATATGATATTCTTTGCTTGAGAACTGAGTTGGTTGAATCTCTTCACATCAGCAGCATTCACAGACGGAGTGACTGAGGGAACGCCATTTTCCACAACATACCAGAGATTGTTATCAATTGCCTCAAGATGCATGCACATCTTGTTCTTCCAGTAGGGGTAGTCCGTCCCAACAAAGGTAGGACACCCAGCCAAGACCTTGATTATACGTGCAGTCGACATAAGTAAAACTCCAGACGGTTAAACCAAAATCACACAGAATAAGGGAGTTCCTTGCTCTGATACCAATTGAAAGTGCGTTAAGTCGACTAGAGGGGGGTGAATAGGCAATTTTTACAAATTCGTCACTAAGGAATTTCAGGGTGAGGAAATTCCTAAGTCACGAACAACTAGCAGTGGAATAAGTACTCAAGTGTAAGCATAACAAAGTAACAACATATTCATCATGATGATATGAAAAACAAACACAGATTACAAGTAGCATAAACATAGGATTAAGTAGACTGAAGACTATGTGACTGAAGAATTAGGATTGAGGAAATAGAGAAAGTCTCCAGTCAACATTTTCAAACAATAATGATCAGGTTCATCAACACAGAATGAGGAAATGAAACGATTGAGGAAATAGAACCAGTAGGCTTGGTGAAGACAATGATTTGGTGGACCAGTTCCAACTGCTGTGACAGTTGTATGTCTGGTTGGAGCGGCTGAGTATTTAAACTCGAGGACACACAGTCCCGGACACACAGTCCTCACCGTATTCTCCTTGAGCTAAGGTCACACAGACCTCACCCAACACTCGTGGTAAATCTTCACAGGTGACTTCCAAACCTTCACAAACTCGGTCACACGGCGATCCACAATTCCTATTGGATGCTCAGACCATGACGCCTAACCGTCTAGAGGATACACAATCCTCAAATGTAACAAGTATCAGTTCCACACAGGAACAATCTCTTCAGTGATGCTCAATCACTTTGGGTTTGTAGGTGTTTGGGTTTGGGTTTTGGGTTTTCCTCACTTGATGATTTTTGCTCAAAGTCCTCGGAGGATGGGATGCTCTCAATTGACAGGTGTCAGTTTCTCTCAGAGCACCCAACCAACTAGTGGTTGTAGGGATGCTCTCAATTGACATGATAAGACATAAATGCCCTTCAATGATATGACCATTAGGTGGTATGATATTTTGGACAGCTGGCACGTGTGAAAGTGCAACTATCCCTAGGTGGTTTTGGTAATTCCTAACAACATATAGCTCATTGAGCTAACATTATTCCAAGATAAATATTTCAGGAAAAGGTCAATGAATGGCATGGCATGGATGAGAAAAGTGGATCCCTCAAAATGCTAAGGACAAAAGGATTGGCTCAAGCTCAAAGCTCAAGACTCTACATTTTATATTTTACTGATCCAAGATCACATTGAGTTTGTAGGAAAAGCCAATACTATCAAGGAGGGATGAGGTGTTTCTTAATGAGGTTCTTGCTTCATAGTGCTTAGTGATATGCTCCAAAACCCTCAACTACTTTCCCATATCCACATATGACCTAAACCAAAAGTCAAACTCGGCCCCACCGATTCTTTCTATCCGGCGCCACCGAGTTCAGATGCCACACCCACTGCCACAAACCCTAGGCAAATCGGTCTGACCGATAGGGATCTCGGTCTCAACGAGCTGGGATTGCAATCTCTCTGTTACCCTTCGTAACGTTTCGGTACCACCGAGATGAGCGATCGGTCCCACCGACATTGCAATGTAAACACCCTGTTTCCTTTTCGTAACATTTCGGTCCCACCGAAATGAGCGAATTGGTCCCACCGAGTTTACCTGACCAACTCTCTGGTTAGCTTATTACCAAAATCGGTCCCACCGAGTTTGTGTAATCGGTCTCACCGAGATTACATTATGCCCTAAGACTAATCATATAGGTCCTACCGAGTTGCATGCCGGTCCCATCGAAAATCCTAACGGTCACTAGATTTGCTGAATCGGTCTGACCGAGTTTACCAATTCGGTCCCACCAAGTTTGGCAAGTTGTGTGTAACGGTTAGATTTTGTGTGGAGGCTATATATACCCCTCCACCTCCTCTTCATTCATGGAGATAGCCATCAGAACGAACCTACACTTCCAACTTGAATTTTCTGAGAGAGAACCACCTACTCATGTGTTGAGGCCAAGATATTCCATTCCTACCATATGAATCTTGATATCTAGCCTTCCCCAAGTTTCTTTCCACTCAAATCTTCTTTCCACTAAATCCAAAATCTGTGAGAGAGAGTTGAGTGTTGGGGAGACTATCATTTGAAGCGCAAGAGCAAGGAGTTCATCATCAACACACCATTTGTTACTTCTTGGAGAGTGGTGTCTCCTAGATTGGCTAGATGTCACTTGGGAGCCTCCGACAAGATTGTGGAGTTGAACCAAGGAGTTTGTAAGGGCAAGGAGATCGCCTACTTCGTGAAGAACTACCGCTAGTGAGGCAAGTCCTTCGTGGGAGACGGCCATGGTGGGATAGACAAGGTTGCTTCTTCGTGGACCCTTCGTGGGTGGAGCACCCCGTGGACTCGCGCAACCGTTACCCTTCGTGGGTTGAAGTCTCCATCAACGTGGATGTACGATAGCACAACCTATCGGAACCACGACAAAAACATCCGTGTCTCCAATTGCGTTTGAATTCTCCAAACCCTTTCCTTTACATTCTTGCAAGTTGCATGCTTTACTTTCCGCTGCTCATATACTCTTTGCATGCTTGCTTGAATTGTGTTAAGATTGCTTGACTTGTGCTAAGTAACCTAAAATCAGCCAAAGACTAGAATTGGGAAAAGGATAAGTTTTTATTTGGTCAAGTTGTCTAATGACCCTCCCTCTAGACATACTTTCGATCCTACAAGTGGTATCCGAGCTTTGGTCTCCATTTGCTTTGATTTCCATAGGTTTTGGTGGTTATAGCCTTGGTTTCACAACCTAGGAGAGTATGGCATCTAGCGAGGGAAACTATCACCATAGAGGTCCTTCCTTCGATGGTACTAATTTTGCTAGTTGGAAGCATAAGATGAAAATGCATATTCTTGGACATAACCCCGCCGTTTGGGCTATTGTTTGTATTGGCTTGCAAGGTGAATTCTTTGGTGGGAGAGAACCGAACTATGAACCTAGCACGGAAGAGTTGAAGATGCTGCAATACAACGCTCAAGCTTGTGATATCCTCTTCAACGGATTATGCCCCGAAGAATTAAATAAAATCAGCCGTCTTGAGAATGCAAATGAAATTTGGGATACTTTGATTGATACACATGAAGGTACCGACTCCGTCAAGGAATCCAAGTTGGATATGCTTCAAAGTCAACTTGACAAATTCAAAATGAAGGATGGTGAAGGTGTCGCTAAAATGTACTCTAGGCTTGCTCTTATCACAAATGAGATTGCCAGCTTAGGAAGTGAAGAAATGACCGACAAATTCATCATCAAGAAGATCCTAAGAGCTTTGGACAGAAAATATGATACAGTGTGCACATTAATCCAAATGATGCCCAATTACAAAGATCTCAAGCCAACGGAAGTCATTGGAAGAATTGTTGCTCATGAGATGCAACTCAAGGATAAGGAGGAACTTCACAACAAGTCAAGTGGTGCTTACAAAGCCTCATGTGAAGCCCCCACATCATCAAGTGCGAAACAAACCTTCAATGAAGAATTGAGCTTAATGGTGAAGAACTTCAACAAGTTCTACAAGAGTAGAAGCAAAGAGAAAAGCTCCAAGTCAAGGTCCTACAATGACAAAAGATCTTCTAGTCGAGAGCGCAATTGCTACAATTGTGGAAGACCCGGACACTATTCCAATGAGTGTACGGCACCCTACAAAAGAAGAGAAGAATCACCTAAAAGGAGAAGTAGAACAGAAGAATCACCTAAAAGGAGAAGTACAAGATAAGAACCACCATCAAGAGAGAGGAGGAGTAGAGATGATCATTATGAACGAAGAACATCCCGGAGAAGCAATGATTCGGAAAGGAAGGACAAGTCATCAAGGAGCTACACAAAACGAAGACATCAAGCTCATGTTGGTGAATGGGTATCCGGCTCCGACTCCGACAATCACTCCGAGAGAAGCTATCACTCCGACTCCGATACTCAAGATGAAGGTGTTGCCGGTCTAGCACATGTGTCAACCAACTCCTAGGACATATTTGACTCACCAAATGAAGGACTTGGAAGATGCTTCATGGCTAAAGGCCCAAAGGTAACACACCCCGAGTATGTTGATTTCAATAGTGATGAAGATGACTTGTTAGGTGATGATGATTTACTTGTTGACAACTCTAGTGATGAATACTATGATGAAACGTCAATTAATCATGCTAATCAAGATAAAACGAATGACAATGATAAGGAGAAGATTGAGCTCCTAACTAAAGAACTCAACACTCTTAAGTTAGCTCATGAAACTATCTTAGAAGATCATCGAGAACTTTTAAGGACTCATGAGAAGTTACGCTTTGAAAAGCTCAACCTTGAGCAAGAGCATGAGTTCTTAAAGGCAATCAATGATGGTATTCGCAAGAAAAGTTCTTATATTGCCAAGAGTTTACTCTTATCTACTTACATGCCTCAAGTCAAGTCTAGTAACAAGAACAAGAAGGATTCTTCCTCTAGTAGTAACAATAATCATGCTAAATCCAATGTTGTTACTTGTAGTAGTTCTCTTGATTCCACTAATGATTCTCTTAGCCAAGTTACACTTGAGCAAGAAAATAGCTTATTGAATGGAATTATAGAGAAAGGTGTTTACAAGAGCCTTGCCGGGAGTAAGCAATTTGAGGAAATTGTACGCAAACAAGGAAGGCACCGGAAGAACCAAGGTGTTGGTTTTGAACGAAAGTTCAATGCCAATGGAGTTGAGTGGGAAGAAGATCAATACCCCAAGATGAAGTTTGTTCGTCAACAAGAGAAGTATGATCCTACTTCCTTCAAAGGGACACAAGCCCAAGATGATCTTCCACCACAAGACCACAAGCAAAAAGGCAAGGACAAGCTTTAAGAGGAGATTGGTGCATTTGAAGAAGCTCCTAAGGCCTTGGTCAAGTGGGTTCCCAAGACTACGTCAAGCTCTTCTTCATCAAGTACAACTACAACTCCAAGGATTCCCATCAAGATGATGTGGGTCCAGAAGAAGAAGAATTAGAGAGTTCTTGAGGGTGACTCTGCCAACATATTTCACTCATATCATTATGGCAAGAACAAGTGCAATCAACTTCCACATCTTGCACTAGTTCAAGGAGTCACAAACCCTATTGTTGGTAAGGCAAGGGACAAGGTAACCTAATGATTTCATGGACATCATTTTGTGTGTGCATCACTCTATGTCTATGGATATTCTTGTTTGTTCCTTGTGGGACTAACCCATGTAGGTAAGTTCAAAGTGCAACTCACTCCATAGGATTGCTCCAAATGATCTACATCAACATTGAGCATCCACATCTTCAACACCTACATGAAGTCATCATCGACAAAACCCAAGGTTAGTTCATCCCTCTAAGGGGGGATCTCACATCTAGGGGAGCTTAACTCTAAGAATTGAGTCAAAGAAACTCTAATGGTGTGAACATATCAATGCATTATGTAAAAGTGGTAACCCCACTTGAGCTTAAACGATGAGTATGACCTATGATCAAATGTTCTCATTTGACTCCTAAGTCAATATACTCATATATAGATGACCTAGTCATCACCAATTGTTGATAGATGCTAGAATTGGTTGTGCATGCTTTGCCACATATTTCATTTGCCATCTTATTGTGTGAGCATGTTGGTGCATATTTTACTCATTCAAGGATATCCACTTGTTGTTTTGATTGTTTGGCTTCTTTTCTTTTTGCCAAGTGGATGGACAAGAATGCCTAAGAACTTTCTCTAGCTATCTATGCTTTTCTCGTCTCAAACTCTATTCATGCTACATCACAAAATTTGATCATGTCAGATTCGAACCACTCTGTGTGAGGAGCACTCGGAGTCCCCGATTCGTCATAGACTTAAACTTCCAAAACTTCTTTGTGAGTTTCGGTCTGACCGATTCTTCCATTTCATTCATACCGAGATCACTAAGTCGATCTAGGTTTTGAATCTTGGTGCAACCGATTTGAACTTTCCGGTCACACCGAGCTGTTGTAACTATTAGCAGTTACGCATCTCGGTGCCACCGAGTTGTTCCACTCGGTCACACCGACAGGGTAGGGCTATATATACCCACGGGCAGAACTTTGGAAATTTTCTCCGAACTCTTTCGCCCGCGCTTAGCCCGCTCTGCCTCCAGGGTCTCCGGATCGTCCTCCTCGTCGCCAGCTGCCTCCTGCCGCTGGTCTCTGCCGCCGTTAACGGAAATCATCCCTGCCATTGCCGCCGTAGCGAGTTCATCACTGAACTAGGGTATGGACTCGATCACTGTGCTATCCCTATCTGATTCCTAGAACATTGTGTTCGCCATTAATCTTGCCACGTTTGAAACTATCTTATCTAGTCAAAACACTCCGTAGATTAGAGATGAATTCAAAATTTAGGGTTAGGTTTCCGCCGAAACCATCTCGGACCCATCGAGTTGTAGAACTCGGTTCCACCGATTCGGCTAAGGCCATTGCACATGTGATTCTCGGTCTGACCGAGAATTGCAAATCGGTGTGACCGAGTTCAGGACTTTGTGAAACCCTAGCAGTCTTGGTGCCACCGAACTGTGACTCGGTCTGACCGAGTTCACTAGTTTAGGTTCCAAAAGCTGCTTCGGTTCACCGAGTTTACAAATCGGTAGATCCGAAATGTTTTCTGTGGAAAACTAAAACTAAGTTTTTGACTCATTCTTTTGCAAAAACCTCTATATTTTGTGATGCTCATCCACTCTATCTCATCTATATCTATTCACAGGGTCTGCAGTCAGTGTTTGCAATATGTCTGATCAGAGTGACAGCCAGAACAGGGAAGAGGAGCAGGTTCAAGTGAGTGAGGGCATTAGTCCCTCGAGCAGCTATGATGATGGCAGCAGGAGCACCCCAAGCAACTTACCCAAAGCTGCCACCAGGGCCAGAAAGAAGAGAACCTCAGAATATGAGGATGAAGACTATGTGGCTATTGAGGATGAGGCCACTTCAAAGAAGAAGGTGCTCAAGAAAGAATATGGCTCAGCTGCAGCCACTAAGCCAGGAATGCAGAAGAAGGCACCTGCAAGGAGGATTACCACTTCCAAACCTAGGAAGGTTGCTGTCGTGGTTCTAAGTCTGACAGTAGAGTGGGGGTAGGTATGGAGAGGCAAGGTCCTAGCTGTGGAGAGGTTGTAAACACAAGAGATGTACGAGTTCAGGCCCTTCTCGGAGGAAGTAAAAGCCCTACGTCTCGGAGCCCGGAGGCGGTCGAGTGGATTATGTGTATATGAAGTACAGGGGTGCGAACCCTTTACACTGAGGTGGGGGTGGCTTATATAGTGCCTGCCAGACCCCTCCGGCCCTCAGTAATGCGGGGTTTAAAGTACATTAAGTCTGGGGCGTTACTGGTAACGCCCCACATAAAGTGTCTTAACTACCATAAAGTCTACTTAATTACAGACCGTTGCAGTACAGAGTGCTTCTTGACCTTCTGGTGGTCGAGTGAGTCTTCATGGTCGAGTCCTTCAAGTACGTCGAGTGGAGTCCTCGTAGGTCGACTGGAAGGTGATCTCTTCTAAGGGTGTCCTTGGATAGGGTATTTAGATCAGGTCTATGACCCTACCCTAGGTACATGACTCCATCATTAGCCCCCGAATGGATTGAGGCTTGAGTGAGGAAGGAGTTGATGTTGTTTCCGACTGGCCTTTGCATGCTGGTCATGCGTTGTCTTGGACCAATAATCTCTTTGTTGATAACTAGCAACTTTTCTTCAGTCGACTCGATCCATTCTTTCCTTTCGTCGAGTGACTTTTTGAACTTAACAATTTCCGAGCGACGGATCGCGGGAGATCTCGCGCCTGACAGATCGATCTGCCGTTCACGGATTTTGTGGGATACAAAATTTGGGGAAGCGCGCGAAGCGGGGCGGACCGCGGCGCTCGGATGGGATAGGGCTTGGACGCCTCGATTCTCGCGCCACCTTTTTCGCCACGTATTGCGCCCGCGCGACTGTTTCGGGATGTGATTGGATCTCTCGGGCCCACCTGTCATCCACTCGGAAGTGAACTTATAAAGGCGCCCGGCGAGGAACTTTGAACAGTACCTCTGCATTCTCTCTCTGCTCTCCCTGCCTTTGCCCATTGCGCCCGCTCTCGCCTCCGCGCAACCGCTCCTCGCGCGCCTCGCCGGCAGCCATGGTGAAGGAGAAGACGGCGGCGCTGGAGCACGCGAAGAAGGCGTCGGCGACGGGGAAGGCGAAGGGGAGAACCACCAGTCGCGGCGGGTCTTCGTCTAGATCTCGTCTGCCGAAAGGCTGGGTCCAATGAGATTGGATCCGGTCGACCATCACGGAGAAGGATCTCCTCGATATGGCCAACGACGGCCTGATCCCCCATGGAGCAGCAAGGCTCCCGGGGAACGAGTGGCAACCCCAGCCGGAAGAGGGTGAGTGTGTCCTTCTGGCTACCCACGTCGACCGCGGGTTTTCTTTGCCGCCGAGTATTTTCTTCCGTGGTTTCTTGAACTCCTTTGGAGCACAACTCCACCACTTCACTCCGAACTCTATCGCCTACCTTGCCGCATCTGTGTCCATGTGTGAGAACTTTTTGGGTTGCCGACCGCACTGGGGCCTGTTCAAGCATATATTCACGTGTCGCTCCCAGACCATGAAGAAGGCGAGCCCAGATGACGACAAAACCAAAGTTATCCAAATGTGTGGAGGTCTGGGGATCCAAATGAGGAACAAGAGCACCTTCCCAGCCATGACGTTCCCCGAGTCGGTCAGAGGTTGGCAGTCGACCTGGTTCTACTGCCGGGATGAATCGACGCCGGGGCAGTCGAGTGGACTCCCTCAGTTTACCATGGACCGAGCCAACAAACCTTCCTCTCTGAAGGTGATTCCGGAGGAGAAAGCCGACGTGAAGATGCTGATGGAGCGCGTAGTCCAGTTGGTTCGGGAGGGAGTGACGGGTATGGATCTCCTGGAGGTTTTTCTTAGGCGGCGTATCCAGCCTCTTCAGTTCCGGAGCCATTGCATGTGGTTGTACCGCGGGACTGAAGATGAGACTCGGATCAACCTAGAAGCAGTCGACGATGCCACACTGGAACGGTGGATGGCCGCGGTCACTGGGAACAAGGACAACCCTCGTGGAGCCAGGAGGATTCCTCCACTCGACCATTGCAGCATTCCAGACAAGGTATGTCCACTCTACCTCCAATTGTATTCTTGCCATACTTATTTCCGTTTTCTTCGCAAATTGGTCGATTGAGCTTTGTCTTGATGTCTAACAGGCCCTCACCAAACTGTACTCGATGCCCAATGGAGCACAGACTCCAACTGAAGAGGGAGAAGCGAGTGGGGGCGAGAGCCAGAAGGAGTGGGACTCGGATGCTGCCGAAGATGATGGTGATGATGATGACGATGAGGAGGAAGAAGAAGAGGAGGAGGAGGAGGTCGCACCACCGCGCTTGGAAAGGCGGTCAAAGCTTGCCCATGACCCTGCGACTGAACAAGGTAAGGGGGTTGCGGCTGTCGCGCAGTCGACCAAGCGCCCTCGGACCACTTCTCTAGTGCCGATTGAAAAGGCTCTGAAGTAGTCCAGGGTGGCACCGTCGAAGCCGACCAAGGTCCTGCCGAAGATGAAGGTGTCCATCCCCACCATATCAGGGTAAACATGCTGCTTGAGTCTTCTTGTTTTGTGCGAGCTTTATCTTTGATTGACACTTGAGTTAGCCGACTGATTTTTTGGAATTGCAGTACTGCTACTTCTGAGACCTCAGCCAGGGCTGACGACCATGAGATGGAGGTTGCCGCAACCTCAAAACCTGGTACCACTCTCTTAATTCTGTTTTTAGTCGATTGACTCTTCGTCCCTAATTCTGATTCTTTTATGTAGCTCCATCCAATGTCGTTATCACTCTTCCTGAAGATGATGACAATGAGGAACCACTGAAGCACAGGAGGAGCAGGAAAGCGTCAGCCGGCAGGGTGGCCCAGGATGTGACGGCGCCTGAGAGTCTGGTCGCGGAGGAGGAGAACACCACTCGACACACCGTGTCCTTCGCGGTGCCACTGACGAGTGCTCTCCCTTCTTCGTCGAGTGCTGCGCAGCCTTCCCTCTTCACGACGCACCATGTCCCGGAGGACCAAGCTAGTGCTGCAAAGGAAGCGATACGCCAGGCGGGGATTATGATGGAGCAGGTGAAGGCCATCCGGGAGGCAAGCCAGGCAGCCTACGACGCCAGTTCTGCTCTTCAAAGCAATGTTCAGGTAAGTCGAATCGCTTGTTCTGTTAGGATATGCTATCAAAAAGCTTGTCTTTCCGGAATCCATAGCAATCACCCACTGGGTGTGTCGATTGAAACTCCGTGTTAGCAGGGGCACGCTGAGTGCACCCGCTGGGTGTAGTCCCCGAGACTGTGGTCGACTGCTTGCAGTCGATTACAGTCTGAATAATACGCCTTGTGTGTGTTTTTTTTGGGTCGACTGGTCGACTTATCTTTAATAGAACTAGTGGGGGCATGCTGAGTGCACCCACTGGGTGTAGTCCCCGAGACTACGGTCGAATGTTTGTATTCGGCTGTAGTCTTAGAAACGCATGATTTTCTCTTATCCACTCGGAAGTGAACTATCCTTGACATTTTGTCAATTGATTCTTCGCAGAAATCTTGCGACCTTGCAGCTCGTTATACCGAGTTGGAGAACAAGCACATCTAGCTCGAGCTGGATCTGAAGCTGGTCCAAGAGAATCTGACGAAGGCGAAGGAGGAGACCAAAGGTATGTTCGGTGAGACCTCGACGACTGCTTTTGTCCTTCATCTGTTTCAAAATCTGACTTTTGTCTGCTTTACAGGCAAGGTGAAGGAGGCCCAGAAGAAAAAAGATCTTGAACTGGCTGAGAAAACCAAAATTGCTGACGAGAAGTTAGCTTTAGTCGCCAAGCTCGAAGAAGAAAATACTAATCTGAAAGCTGCTCTTGAGATTGCCAACAAGGAGGTTAGTCGACTGAAGAACGACAAAGTTGCTCTGAGTGACAAGGCCAGTCAATTGGCTGGGAAGAAGAATGATCTGGAGGCCTTTCTGGGTGGACTTGCCAAGAAGTTGTTCCTCATGCTCGAAGGTAATCCTTTACACTCGACAATCATTCTCAACAGTGATCTTTCCATTCGACCATTGCCTTGATTCAGTGATTGTATTTGCAGAATTTTGTCAAAACTTTGAAGAGGAAACTAGTCAGCTGGAACCGAACCTGGACCCCGTCAACTCTCCGGTGAACGATGAAGTTGCTATGAATGTGTTCCGACTCGAGTCTCGCGTTGCTGCTGTCGTTGACTATCTTGCAAGGCTGAAGGTCGCCACTTCTCGCATCGACACCACGCTCTGGCCCAGGGAGACGCTCCAGAATGACCTTGAGTCGCTGATGGCTCGACTAAACACAGTTCCTGGTCGAGTGCAAGAGTTGAAAAAATCCTCCGCTAGGTGCGGTGCAGATGTTGCTCTGTTTTTGGCCCGAGTCCACTGCAAGGATGCGCGAGAAGACAAGCTGGCGGCTCTTCGGGTGGCCAACACCAAGAAACATGACTTCAGGTCCTTCATGGAAACCTTCATCGCTGCCGCCACTCGAATTGTGGACGGGATTGATCTTGATGAGTTTGTTGCACCTTCCAGCCCTCCACAGGAGGGGCAAAAAAACTTCTTTGAGCTCGACACTTTAAATTTGCCTCGGTATGCTGAGTGATTTTGTAACCGATAAACCTTAACAGGCTTAGCGCCTGAGCACTTTCGGTTCCTTTAGGTATCGATCTGAACTTGGATTTGATGTTTGAATATGCTTGCTTTTGGCTCGAAATGTCTTTTGCAGGTTTAAAGCAGGACGTCCACTGCAGTCGACTTATTCTTCTCCATTCACTTAGGCAAGCACAGAGCTACTGCTAAGCCTCCGAGTGAGAGGTTTGCTCATCACTCGGTAGGATTTTTATACCTTAGGCGAGCACTGGGCTGTAGCTAAGCCCCCGAGTGTGAGGTTTGCTCTTCACTCGGTAGGATTTTTATACCTTAGGCGAGCACTGGGCTGCAGCTAAGCCCCTGAGTGTGAGGTTTGCCCTTCACACGGTAGAATTTTTATACCTTAGGCGAGCACTGGGCCGCAGCTAAGCCTCCGAGTGAGAGGTTTGCTCTTCACTCGGTAGGATTTTTATACCTTAGGCGAGCACTGGGCTGCAGCTAAGCCCCCGAGTGAGAGGTTTGCTCTTCACTCGGTAGGATTTTTATACCTTAGGCGAGCACTGGGCTGCAGCTAAGCCCCCGAGTGAGAGGTTTGCTCTTCACTCGGTAGGATTTTCACGTTGTACTTGTGGCGTAGCTCAGAGGAGAGGGTCGCAGTCGACCTGCACCTCGTCCTCCTTACGACCGCACATTGTACTTGTAGCGTAGCTCAGAGGAGAGGGTCGCAGTCGACCTGCACCTCGTCCTCCTTACGACCGCATGTTGTATTTGTGGCGTAGCTCAGAGGAGAGGGTCGCAGTCGACCTGCACCTCGTCCTCCTTACGACCGCACGTTGTATTTGTGGCGTAGCTCAGAGGAGAGGGTCGCAGTCGACCTGCACCTCGTCCTCCTTACGACCGCACGTTGTACTTGTACTTAGGCGAGTGCTCGGACTACAGCTAATCCCCTGAGTGGAAGTCTGGCTTACCATTCGGTAGGATTTTATTCAAACTTAGGCGAGCACTGGGCTGCAGCTAAGCCCCCGAGTGGGAGTCTGGCTCGCCACTCGGCAGGATTTTTATAACTTAGGCGAGTACTTGGACTGCAGCTAAGCCCCCGAGTGGGAGTCTGGCTCGCCACTCGGTAGGATTTTATTGAACTTAGGCGAGTACTTGGACTGCAGCTAAGCCTCCGAGTGGAAGTCTGGCTTACCACTCGGTAGGATTTTATTTGAAATTAGGCGAAACGGATTCGCAGCTAAGCCCCCGAGTGAGAGGTTTGCTCTTCGCTCGGTAAGGATTTTTTTTACAAACTTAGGCGAAACGGATTCGCGGCTAAGTCACCCACTGAGGGGAAAATTTTATTGGACAAATAAAAAGTGACAAAAATTATGGAGAAATTATGACACTATTATTTTGTAATCCATGAACTACAGAAGTATTTTATTACAACTCATCCGAGAGAAAACTTTAAGTGTAAAATGGGCGGAGTAGTTTCGCGTTCCAAGCTCGGGGCTCATCGATATTGTGCTTGACATTGTAGAGACGGTACGCTCCGTTGTGGAGAACCTTGGTGACGATGAAGGGTCCTTCCCAAGAAGGAGCAAGCTTATGTTGTTTCTGCTGATCCACTCGGAGAACCAGATCTCCTTCCTGGAAGGCTCGACTCTTCACGTTTCTGGCATGGAAGCGACGCAAGTCTTGTTGGTAGATGGTCGATTGGATCAGAGCCATCTCCCTTTCTTCCTCTAAAAGGTCGACTGCGTCCTGCCGTGCTTGTTCAGCTTCTGCTTCGTTGTAGAGTTCAACTCGAGGAGCATTGTGGAGAAGATCACTCGACAAAATTGCTTCAGCTCCATAGACCAAGAAGAATGGAGTTTTCCCGGTCGACCGATTAGGCGTGGTCCGTAGTCCCCAAAGCACCGAGGGAAGTTCGTCGACCCATGCTCCAGCTGCATGTTTGAGATCACGCATCAGTCGGGGTTTCAACCCTTTGAGGATCAGGCCATTGGCTCGCTCTGCTTGTCCATTCGACTGCGGATGGGCGACTAAAGCGTAGTCGACTCGTGTGCCTTGAGAGTTGCAGAAATCTCTGAATTCCTCTGAGTCAAAGTTTGACCCATTATCCGTAATGATGTTGTGCGAGACTCCATATCTGAATATCAGTTCCTTGATGAAACTAACAGCAGTACCGGCGTCAAGGTTCTTGATGGGTTTAGCCTCAATCCACTTGGTGAACTTGTCGACTGCCACCAACACATGCGTGAAACCGCTTCGACCTGTTCTCAAGGGACCGAACATATCCAACCCCCATACTGCGAAGGGCCAGACGAGTGGAATGGTCTTCAGAGCTGACGCAGGCTTGTGTGACATATTTGAGTAGAACTGACATCCTTCGCACTTGTCCACTATTTCCTTTGCCATCTCATTCGCCTTTGGCCAGTAAAATCCGGCTCGGTATGCTTTGGCCACGATGGTCCGAGAGGACGCATGATGACCACAGGTCCCCGAGTGGATATCATCAAGGATGATTCGACCTTCTTCTGGCGTTATGCACTTCTGACCAACTCCAGTCGCGCTCTCTCTGTACAACTGCCCTTTGATTACGGTAAAGGCTTTGGATCGACGGACGATCTGTCGAGCCTCTTCCTCATCCTCCGGGAGCTCTTTTCTCAGGATATACGCGATATATGGAACTGTCCAGTCGGGAATGACCACTAAGACCTCCATGACCAAGTCGACCACTGTTGGGACCTCAACCTCAGTCGGATCTGTGGCACTCTTGGGCTGTGGAGCTTCTTCGGTGAAAGGATCTTCTTTAACTGACGGAGTATGAATATGCTCCAAGAACACACCACTCGGAATGGCTTCCCTCTTGGAACCTATCTTTGCTAGATCATCAGCTGCTTGATTTTTCAGTCCGGGTATATGATGGAGCTCTAACCCCTCAAACTTCTTTTCCAGCTTCCTCACTGCATTGCAGTATCCAGTCATGGCTGGGCTTCTAACGTCCCACTTCTTCATCACTTGGTTGACCACTAAATCTGAATCGCCATAGACCATCAAGCGACGGACGCCGAGTGAAATGGCCATGCGTAATCCATATAAGAGGGCCTCATACTCTCCCTCATTGTTGGAAGAATCAAAGTGAATCTGGAGCACATATATGAGCTTATCTCCTCTAGGGGAAACCAGGACAACCCCAACACCGGAACCATTCAACATCTTAGAGCCATCAAAGAACATGGTCCAATGCTCCGAATGAACCTCAGTCGGCTGCTGTTGCTCAATCCACTCGGCGAGGAAATCAGCTATTGCCTGGGACTTAATGGCTTTCTTTGCCTCAAACTTGATATCAAGGGGAAGAAGTTCAATCGCCCATTTCGCCACTCGACCAGTTGCATCTCTGTTGTGCAAAATCTCTGAAAGTGGAGCGTCGCTGACGACTGTGATGGAATGATCAGAGAAATAATGAGCAACCTTCTTCGTGGTCATGTATATCCCATACACAAGCTTCTGATAATGAGGGTATCTCTGCTTGGATGGAGTCAAAACTTCAGACAAATAATATACTGGGCGCTGAACTTTGAAGGCTTTCCCTTCTTCTTCCCGCTCGACCGTAAGTACTGTACTGACGACTTGTCCTGTGGCTGCGATATAAAGCAACAGAGGCTCTTTGCTGATTGGAGCAGCAAGCACCGGCTGGGTGGAGAGCAGAGCTTTTAGCTCGGCAAACGCTGCATCAGCTTCTGGAGTCCACTCGAACTTGTCTGCCTTCTTCATCAGTCGGTAAAGAGGCAATGCCTTTTCACCGAGTCGTGAGATGAATCGACTTAATGCGGCCAAGCATCCAGTAAGCTTCTGGACATCGTGCACTCGCACAGGGCGTTTCATTCGGAGAATAGTGCCGATCTTCTCTGGATTAGCGTCGATCCCTCGCTCGGAAACGAGAAAACCGAGTAACTTGCCACCAGGAACTCCGAATGTGCACTTTGATGGATTGAGCTTGATATCATACCTTCTGAGGTTGGCAAATGTTTCGGCGAGGTCAGTGAGCAGGTCGGAACCTTTTCGTGACTTGACACGATATCATCCATATACGCTTCCACATTCCGACTGATTTGAGTGAGCAAACACTTCTGAATCATTCGCATAAATGTGGCTCCGGCATTCTTGAGGCCGAATGGCATGGTGATATAGCAGAAGCACCCGAATGGAGTGATGAAAGCTGTTTTTATCTCATCGGGTCCGTACAGACGGATCTGATGGTACCCGGAATAGGCGTCTAGAAAAGACAATCTCTCGCATCCCGCGGTCGAGTCAACAATTTGATCAATGCGAGGGAGAGGAAAATGATCTTTCGGGCAGGCCCGATTGATGTGCTTGAAATCAATGCACATTCGGAGTGATTTGTCCTTCTTAGGAACCATGACGACATTAGCGAGCCACTCGGAGTGGTATATCTCTCGGATAAATCCTGCCGCCAACAGTCGAGCCACTTCCTCACCAATAGCCTTTCTCTTCTGGACGGCGGACCGCCGAAGATGCTCTTTAACTGGTTTTGCTGATGAGTCGAATCTAAGGCGATGCTCAGCCAGTCCCCTGGGAACACCTGGCATGTCAGCTGGCTTCCATGCAAAAATGTCCCAGTTCTCACGGAGGAACTGGATGAGCGCTTCTTCCTATTTCGGGTCGAGTGTTGTGGAGATGTGGGTCGGGGCTGCATTGGGGTCGGTCGGGTGAATGTGGACAGGCTTCGTCTCACCGGACGACTGAAATGCAGATTCTGTGGCGGGCTTCTTGGATCGCAGCAAATCACTCGGATCTGTGTTTTGCTTGTATTCTTCAAACTCGACCGTTGTCACCTGGGAATCGGCAATCTTTGAGCCCTTCTGAAACACTCTTCTGCCTTTTTCCGATCACCGGTGACAGTGATCACTCCTTTGGGGCCGGGCATCTTCAGTTTGAGGTACACGTAACATGGTCGAGCCATGAACCGTGCGTAAGCTGGTCTCCCCAAAATGGCGTGGTACGCGCTCTGAAAATCCGCGACCTCAAACGTCAACTTCTCCCTGCGAAAATGTTTTGAATCACCAAACACCACGTCCAGAGCTATTTGGCCGAGTGACTCGGCTTTCTTTCCTGGTATAACTCCATGAAAGCTCATGTTACTGGTGCTCAGTCGGGACATCGGAATGCCCATTCCTTTCAGTGTGTCCGCATATAACAAGTTCAGTCCACTACCACCGTCCATCAGCACTTTCGTCAGTCGAGTGCCTTCGACAACTGGGTCGACCACCAAAGCTTGCCTCCCGGGGGTGGCAATATGAGTTGGGTGATCAGACTGGTCGAATGTGATGGGTGTTTGGGACCATCTCAGATAACTTGGTTTTGCTGGGGCAACCATGTTCACCTCACGATTAATGACCTTCAGTCGGCTCTTGCTTTCCACATCTGCGAAGATCATCAGAGTGGAGTTGACATGCGGATATCCTCCCTCACTGTCCTCCTTGTCTTCGGCCTTGTCCAACTCCTTTTCCTTGTCTTTGGACTGTTTCCCTTGGAACTGCTGGATCAGCAGTCGACACTGGTGAGTGGTATGCTTCGGGTAAATGATATTACCCTCTTCATCTTTCTTCGTGTGGATGTGACACGGCATATCCATCACATCGTTTCCCTCTTTATCCTTCACCTTCTTAGGGTTCCAGGATCCTTTTGGTTTCCCTTTGAACTTTCCCTGAGTCACGGCCAGAGCCTCTCCAGGAGCTGCTGGTTCGGCCTTCCGCTTCTGTTTCCGACTGGTATTTCCCTTCTCCGACTGACTCGGCTTGTACTTGCCGCTTTGGAGTCGGTCTTCTTCTTCGTCGTTGGCGTACTTGGTAGCAATCTCCATCGTCCGACTCAGGGTCATGTCTTCGGTTCGACCAAACTTCAAACTCAATTCTCTGTTCTTGACACCATCCTTGGAGGCGAAGAATGCCTGATGATCAGACATGTTCTCCACGGTATGATGCAAAGTGATCCATCTCTGAATATACTCTCTGAGAGTCTCATTCGTCTTCTGCACACAAACTTGCAACTCTGTCAATCCAGCAAGTCGCTTGCAAGTTCCTTCAAATGTTCTAACGAACACTCGGGACAGATCTTCCCAAGTGTAAATGCTGCTAGGAGGTAACTGATTCAACCACGCTCTGGCAGAACCTTCCAACATGAGGGGAAAATGCTTCATGGCCACCTCGTCATTCCCACCACCAATCTGAACCGCCACTCGGTAGTCCTCAAGCCAAGTTTCAGGCTTAGACTCACCAGTGAACTTGCTTACTCCTGTTGCCAACCTGAAATTGGGGGGAATCACCGCGGCTCTGATAGCCCTGCTGAAACATTCTGGACCAGAAACATACGCTCGACTGCTTGTGGGTGCATCTCTATCGGGCCCACCTCGATGGGCTCTGTTTCGGTCAACCAAGCCTTGCACGATAATGGATCGCGCGTCGAAGCCTGGTTCCCGGGGGTCGACTGGAGCTCTTCGCCCCACACTGAGTTGACGCCTGTCATCTTGCTGCCGAGGAGCGTAAGACCCACCCCTGGGGGGGAAGTGGGCACTTGACGCCTATCATCACGATCGTGTCGGTCTCCGTACTGGTCTCGCCGATTCTCGCGTCCTTCACGCCGCGGAGGCGATCTGGGACTATGAGCCGACTGAACCGTATTCGCAGCGATGGATCAACTGTGAATTCTGTTACGTGACTGCAACACGGCTGAATTCTGGTCTCCTGCTGCCCGGAGCAAATCCCTGATCTGCATCAAGCCTCTGCCAGCTTCCAACTGAGAGGGCTGGATGGACTCTGCTATACGGGTTGCAACTGCTAAATTCTGAATTGGGGTTCGATATACCTGAGTCGGCGGGAAGAGTTGACGTCGATTGGCGTCGGGAACTCGTTGCCGCGCGCGCTCGTCTAGTGCTCGCTGAAGGTTCTCCAGACGAGTGCGTTCAGCCAGATTGGCTAAACATGCCTCCTCCAAGGCGCGAGCCTCGGGGGTTTCTCCCGCGATGGGAGTATGCAGGGCATCCATGTTCCTGCGGCGAAGCTCTTCCCTCTGCAGAGAGTTGAGTGGCTCGGGCTGGTACTCTTCGTGGTCCCGTACGGGGTCGCCTCCACCGCCTGCCCCGCCCTCATGGGCGAAGCCAGGAGGACTGCGAGGTCCGTTGACCATCAAGATTTCCGCCGCTGGATCACTACTATCGCACTCGGATGTAGTCTCTACGGAGCCAGTCGACAGATCGAATAGGTCGTAGAGGGATTCGTCGGGCTCGATTGCTGCAACTTGGGCGGTGGCCGTCTGGCGAGCCACCGCGTGCTTCACCCACCGCTGGAGCCTCGACCGACCAGAGCGCTTGCGCTGGTGGGAGACCAGGAGGGTGGCCAATAGGGGAGTCGACCAATACAGGGTCGACGGTTGTCGCAGCAGAACACCGCGGACACATGCGCGAAAATGCGTCGCACCGCGGACGGGGAGCGCATCAACGTCGAGTGGAGCCTCCTGGAGCCAAGCGGAGTCGTCAGCGATGAAGGTCAGAGCGCCGAGACGGATCTCGTGGCCCTCGACCAAAACTCCAGCAGCAACCATGATGAAAGTACTCGGAAGAATCGCAACTTCTCCAAAAATCGCTAAAACACCTGCCCCACGGTGGGCGCCAACCGTCGTGGTTCTAAGTCTGACAGTAGAGTGGGGGCTAGGTATGGAGAGGCAAGGTCCTAGCTATGGAGAGGTTGTAAACACAAGAGATGTACGAGTTCAGGCCCTTCTCGGAGGAAGTAAAAGCCCTACGTCTCGGAGCCCGGAGGCGGTCGAGTGGATTATGTGTATATGAAGTACAGGGGTGCGAACCCTTTACACTGAGGTGGGGGGTGGCTTATATAGTGCCTGCCAGACCCCTCCGGCCCTCAGTAATGCGGGGTTTAAAGTACATTAAGTCTGGGGCGTTACTGGTAACGCCCCACATAAAGTGTCTTAACTACCATAAAGTCTACTTAATTACAGACCGTTGCAGTACAGAGTGCTTCTTGACCTTCTGGTGGTTGAGTGAGTCTTCATGGTCGAGTCCTTCAAGTACGTCGAGTGGAGTCCTCGTAGGTCGACTGGAAGGTGATCTCTTCTAAGGATGTCCTTGGGTAGGGTATTTAGATCAGGTCTATGACCCTATCCTAGGTACATGACTCCATCAGTTGCCACTAGGGAAACCATGAAGTTTACCATTGAGTGAGAAGATGAAGCTGTTGGCCAAGACAAGAAGAAAAAGAGAGTGAGAACCACTACTGCCAAGGTTCTTGGCAATCCCTCTATGAGGAGAGACTCTGAAGAGGAAAAATGAAGAACACTATCCTGGTGTGTATGACAGCTTCAGTGCTTGTGGAGTGGCAGACTTTGTTGGGCAGAAGCTCACAAAGTGGAATGATGAGCTAATAATGCAATTCTTCTCCACATCACATTTCTATCCAGATGGCAGGATAGTATGGATGTCTGAAGGTACTAGGTACCAATCATCAATTGAAGAATGGGCTAATCTGATCAATGCACCTAAGGAGAAATAGGATGACTTGGATGTCTATGCCAAGAAGAAGATGGATCACAACACTATGGCACATATGTACAAGGAGATCCCAGATGCTGATGTTGAAACACACAAGTTTGGATCAGTACATTACCTTCTGTCAGGACTTCCAACCATCAACTGGATCCTCATGCACACTCTCTTGCCCAAATCAGGTGATCACAACATGATCAGAGGCCATGCGATAAATCTGCCACAAAAGTTCAAGGTCATGAGTCCTATAGTTGAAACTATCAAGAGGACAGCTGCTGACCAAAAGAGAAGTTGTGGGTATGCCCCACAGATCCAGGAGCTGATTTACTCCAAGATGGGCACTAGCACATACTTGTTGGACAAGGATCACATGCCTATCTATCTAGACTTTAAGGACAACCAAGTGGTTATGGATGAAGATGAACCATCTTCTGTGCAAGCACAAGCAAAGAAGGAGAAGGCAAGGACAGAGAAGGCAACCAAGATGCCAACAATGGAAGAGGCATCTCAGTACTTTTTGAAGAGCAAACAGGATCAGCTTCGCTACTTGATTGCATCCACTCCGAGGATTGAGAAGGGGCTGGCTACCCTGACTCAAAACTAGGAGAGCCTGGAAAGGATCATGGAGCAGAAGTTCTATGACTTGGATGTGAAGGTAACTGAGATCCAGTCTGTAGTTGAGCAACTCCAGGATGATATGCAAGAGAGGAAGGGCAAGACAACCACTGAGGCATTTGCCAGAGTGCCTAGAGCTCACAGATCAGCTATAGTGCCAGTGACAGACATCAGAGCCACTTCATCTGCACTAGCTACAGCCCCAGTGCAACCAGCTCCAGCACCTACTCCACCAGCTCCATCCACATCTACTGAAGTCTTCGTCCAAGGAGCCATCTCTACATCACCACCTGAATATCAAGCCTGAGAGACGACTTAATGCTATGCATTTTATATGAACTTTTTGGTAACTTGTTGCCAAAGGGGGAGAAAAATGTATAGATCATAGGCTTCGAGAGAGAGCATTGCTTTTTATTCTCTCTTGCTTTGGTGGTTTAATTTTATTTGCTTGTTTGAGATACTTTTTGTCTGTGTGATACTTGGATGATCATGTGTTTGATCATATGCTACATTTATGCTTGTTGGATGACATTATCCTTTTATCTCTATATGATCATTCACTTTGCTTGGTGATGAGTGCATGTATTCAATTATTATCATTTTTTAGCGCTCCACCAAGATGTATGTGACATGGAAGAGTAACCCATGCGCCTAACTCTTTGTGCATTTGCATTCCAAAGCAAATCTTAAACTATGCACAAATTTAGGGGGGGCTCTTGCTTATCACATACTTCTCAAAGCGACAATGTTTTTCACTCTTATTATCATTTGTCGAAGCTTTGATCTATATGTTGTCATCAATTACCAAAAAGGGGGAGATTGAAAGTGCAACTATCCCTAGCTGGTTTTGGTAATTCTTAACAACATACATCTCATTGAGCTAACATTATTCCAAGATAAATATTTCAGGAAAAGCTCAATGAATGGCATGGCATGGATGAGAAAAGTGGACCCCTCAAAATGCTAAGGACTAAAGGATTGGCACAAGATCAAAGCTCAAGACTCTACATTTTATATTTTAGTGATCCAAGATCACATTGAGTCTATAGGAAAAGCCAATACTATCAAGGAGGGATGAGGTGTTGCTTAATGAGGTTCTTGCTTCATAGTGCTTAGTGATATGCTCCAAAACCCTCAACTACTTTCCCATATCCACATATGACCTAAACCAAAAGTCATACTCGGCCCCACCGATTCTTTCTATCTGGCGCCACCGAGTTCAGATGTCATAGCCACTGCCACAAACCCTAGGCAAATTGGTCTAACCGATAGGGATCTCGGTCTCACCGAGATGGGATTGTAATCTCTCTGTTTCCCTTCGTAATGTTTCGGTACCACCGAGATGAGCGATCGGTCCCACCGAGATTGCAATGTAAACTCCCTATTTCCTTTTCGTAACATTTCGGTCCCACGGAAATGAGCGAACTGGTCCCACCAAGTTTACCTGACCAACTCTCTGGTTAGCTTATTACCAAAATCGGTCCCACCGAGTTTGTGTAATCGGTCTCACCAAGATTACTTTATGCCCTAACCCTAATCATATCAGTCCTACCTAGTTGCATGTCGGTCCCACCGAAAATCCTAACGGTCACTAGATTTGCTGAATCGGTCTGACCGAGTTTACCAATTTGGTCCCACCGAGTTTGGCAAGTTGTGTGTAACGGTTAGATTTTGTGTGGAGGCTATATATACCCCTCCACCTCCTCTTCATTCTTGGAGAGAGCCATCAGAATGAACCTACACTTCCAACTTGCATTTTCTGAGAGGGAACCACCTACTCATGTGTTGAGGCCAAGATATTCCATAACTTCCATATGAATCTAGATCTCTAGCCTTCCCCAAGTTGCTTTCCACTCAAATCTTCTTTCCACCAAATCCAAATCCTTTGAGAGAGAGGTGAGTGTTGGGGAGACTATCATTTGAAGCACAAGAGCAAGGAGTTCATCATCAACACACCATTTGTTACTTCTTGGAGAGTGGTGTCTCCTAGATTGGCTAGGTGTCACTTGGGAGCCTCCGACAAGATTGCGGAGTTGAACCAAGGAGTTTGTAAGGGCAAGGAGATCGCCTACTTCGTGAAGATCTACCGCTAGTGATGCAAGTCCTTCATGGGCGACGGCCATGGTGGGATGGACAAGGTTGCTTCTTCATGGACCCTTCGTGGGTGGAGCCCTCTGAGGACTCGCACAACCGTTACCCTTCGTGGGTTGAAGTCTCCATCAACATGGATGTACGATAGCACCACCTATCGGAACCACGACAAAAACATCCGTGTCTCCAATTGCGTTTGAATTCTCCAAACCCTTCCCTTTACATTCTTGCAAGTTACATGCTTTACTTTCCGCTGCTTATATACTCTTTGCATGCTTGCTTGAATTGTGTTAATATTGCTTGACTTGTGCTAAGTTTGCTAAAATCTGCCAAAGACTAAAATTGGGAAAAGGATAAGTTTTTATTTGGTCAAGTAGTCTAATCACCCCCCCCCCTCTAGACATACTTTTGATCCTACAACATGGCACAACAACGGTCGGATTTGAGGTTCGAATTCCTCAGGGCTATCATGTTCATCACTGTGTAGGCAATACGCACTGGCGAATTCCTAACTCCTTAGTCAGAACAAATTCCTCAGATACCAGAAGATCTTCGTCTCTGTCACTGAAGAAATTGACTGAACTGATATGAGATTTCCAACGGCTTCGGTCGAAAGGATTGGGTAGGTGTAAGATTTTGAGATGAGTATCACCTAGAAATCAGTTTCCTTAGTACTACCTCGACCCCCTTTAACAGTACGGTGATTCCTATGACTCAAGAAAGAGAAAATGAAACTACGAAAACAAAAGTCTTCACACTTCATAATCCTCGCATGAATATCCAAGTCTTCAAGGTCACACCAATTTATTCACTTTCAAAGTCTTCAGGAGAACCAAAGTCTTCAGCTGAAGACATTCATTTTTAGGGGTCGACTTTCCCTGTAAATATCAAACTCCTCATCGACTTACAGAGCCTGTGTACACTCACAAACATATTAGTCCCTTAACCTATAAGTCTTCAATACACCAAAATCACTAAGGGGCACCAGATGCACTTACGAGGCTCAAGGCCCAGTTTGAGGAGATAGTCGCTGTTGAGAAGCAGTATTCCCCTGGCAAGGTGATGGCCCCCATCGAGGACGAGGAGATGGCCCCCAAAGGGATGGGATCCCCCGGTGAGCTGCACAAGGTAAAAAATAATGGCTTACCATAGTTGTGGTTTTTGATTATTTGCAATGTGCTTGCTAATATGTTAGGGTTGTGTAGGTGCTGGTGGACGTCCTTGATGATTCCGATGTTGTGGCCTTTCCTATGGACAACGCCCCAGAGATCATTTTTGATGTCGCGGTTTGTCCTGTTGACATCGCCCCGAAGATCAATTCCGATGCCGCTGTCCATCCTGTGGACATCATCCTGGAGATCGATTCCGATGTCGCTGTCAGTCCTGTGGACATCACCCCACTTCCCATGCCACTGTCCGTGCTGTGGTCATTGCCCGAGAGATCGATGACAAGAAATAGTTGGTTGCACTAATCCTTCAAGGTAGTTTGTATTGCCCTATGTTTAATTACCAGAATGATGCATGTTATCAAACCATCTTAGGGCTAGTGCACTGTCTTGTGTGGGCGGTACTTGCTACTTTTGTTTGTTAGTGAATCATGAGAACCCTCTCCGAGTTGTGGAAACAGATTTATCCTCACCAGCTTTTGATGTAATATATGGCATGCTTAGATGTAAGTATGAACTTTTTATCATATCAACAGGGCTTGTTTGATGATTCTTCGTGTTGGTAGGCTAGCTACTGTGAGAGCTATAGTACTTGCAAAACACTCACCGAAGAGAAACGTTGGGGATGATGAGCTTGTGGTACGCTTATACTTATCCGTCGTCGATCGGCCAATAGCCCAAGCTCCTAAAATTGCAGGCTTAGCAATCAATCAGATAATAGTTGACACGGATACATTCAGGCCTCATTTGGTTCATAGGTTAGGAAAATCATTGCAAACATACAGAGACGTACAACACAAAATCATAACAGTATAGAGACGTACTCCCTCTGTTCCAAAATAGATGACTCAACTTTGTACTACTAACTTTGAAATAGAGGGAGTACAAATCCTAGGCGGGCTAGTTTGACCTAGTGGGTTTTAGTGATATGACGTGGTACAGTGTCGTCCAGTCTTCGCGTGTGGTAGTAGTATTGCGGGTACAGTAAGTTTTCTTGAAGAAGTGGAGTTCAATGAAGTCATGATGGTTCCTTCGTCGGACCAACTTACAGTGGGAAAGGTTGGGCATGCGCTATGATCGGGGTGGACCAAGATAATTTTGTGCATGGCAGGTGGACTAGGATGGTCGACGTCCCACATGTCGGCGAATGAAAGTATTCTTTCCGATATAGAGGATGAGCAACGAGTATTCATTGTTTATTTTTGATGAAAGCTATTGTCACCACTGTTACGATGGAGGAGTGTGAAATACGGCAGCCCAGTGAAGTTGGCATGTGCACCACTCCCTCCTTCCTCATGTAATACTACCATAGTGTTGACTATAAGGTTGGCTATAAGGTTACAACTTTCTCTCACTTTCTCTCTATCTATTTCCTCTCAAATGTTTTTTACCTTTCTTTTTTAAGACACAATTGTTTTTTTATTCTTCTTTTTTTAGAATTAGTTTTTTATACCTAGGAGCACGTGTAGAGACGGGCTCTTGCAGAGCCCTCTCCTTGACTTTGTCAATGCCTCTCTCTCCTCCAGATAAGCGGGCTTACAGGCTAGTATTTTACTGGTACTACTTGCTATGAATGCGGACAACTGGCGTCTGAAGGGGGAGCGCGCGTGGAGAGGGGGGTTCTGGTGGGCCCGGGCGGTCAGAAGCGGGCTTGGAAGCGGTTTGGACTCCTGCATGGCCCACCTCACATTATCACCATGTATTTCTTGGAGTCCGTGCGTGGCGGGCGGGTGATCTCTTCTCCCTCCCCCGTCTCTCTCTTCTCAGCCGATGCCCGTCGAGCGATTAGATTTCGGCTATCAACGGTCTATTCAATTGCAGTCCCACATGTTAGTGAAATTGCAAGACAACGGGTGTCCCCTCTGGTGAGCGGCTTGCGAGCCGGACTGTCGGGGGTGCCACGCGTACGAGTCGTAAGTGTGCCGCCTTTTCCTTTTGAACTTGCAAAGCATAACATTTTCGTGCGATCGATTGATAGAAATCCAGAACAAAATGACGAGGGTGGTGCTTTCTTGCACGTTAGGCGGGCTAGTTTGAGTGATATGACGTGCTACAGTGCCGTCCACTTGCTCCATTTTTATGTAAGCAAGAGTTTACACTCTTACGTGGGAGGAGTGCGAAACACGGCGGATCTGATTTTGATCGAGGGATAACTATTCCCTACCAAATAATGGAGCATTGTTAGCGATTATAGCATGATAGTTAGGGCATCTCCAGCACTGGCCCACAAATTTACACCGGCATCTGTCCGAGGACACTGATGGATGCCATCCAGTGCTGCCCGCATACCTTTTGACAACTATATGAACTAACCGAACGAAATTGGTGCAAACAAAGCAAATTTCAAATTAACCGGATGAAATTCATTACATTCCGAAAACAATTCCTACAAACTGGACAAAATTCATTACGTATTTCGTACAAACCATACTAAAAACTACTACAAACCTAATCTAAATGATCGCCCGCGCCCGACCACCATGTCAGACCATGAACCCGAGAAAGCCGGCCATTGCCTTTGCATCCTCCTCATCTGCCTCGATAACCTCCTCCTTCGGAGCACAAGGTTCTGAAGATTACCGCATCCCTGTCACCGTCAAGCGGCTAAACAGCCGCTGATGTTTATCCCACCAAGCTTGGCATCGACTGAGTGGAGGAGCGGTGGCCTTCCTGCGACTAGAGCGGTGGCGACCTATCGTGTATTACTATTCCTTGCTACTGGCAGCGCTCGCGCACGCACGCCAGCTTCACGGTCGTGGCGGCGGAGGGCGGCCCGGAGGAGCCGACGATCTCCTTCATCTGCTCCTATGACAGTACGTCCAAGAGAGCTTTGGAGTGCGCCCGGAGCGGAGCCGCCGATGTCCTTCGTCTGCTCCTACGAAAATACGTCCAAGAGAGCTTTGGAGCGCTAGGAGGCCTTGGTTGGAGTGGTGACGACAGAAGGAAGGGACCAGAGGAGAATGTGTGTGGGTCTTTGGCTATGGCTCGAAGCTGGGGCTCAAGTTAATATAGCGGGCGAATGGCAATGAGCCGCGGCAGATGGATGGATGGGTGGTGCCGGAGTAGGTTTGTCGAGCGTGAATGCGGATGATGCTTCAGTTACTTAACTGCAGGTGCATTGGGTCACTAACATGTGGGCCCAACGGGCATCTGGCCCGCATGTCAGTGGCACACCAACTGCACCTACAGTTAAGTCTGGTGAATGCGGCATTGACGTTCTGGAGAGACGGTGACCATTTCAGGCGAGAAGTGCGCACTAGCGATGGAAGGGGTTTCTGTAGGCCAGGGCGGTCAGACACTGGCGTGGTGGTAAAATGTGAACTCATGGATGACGAGCCTTTGAAGTGTATGCGACACGTATTGACAACCAGGCGTCCATGCAACCGCTCTTGTCGCCAGCTAGCCTTCGATGACCACCATTAGACACCACACAACCATGCACAACTTACGAATAATGGGTGAATCAATCAGACACACACTCGTGTGCAGTGGTACTATGATCGGCCGCTCACGATAGTACATCCTCCGTACCATAGTACTCTCTCTAGCTAGGCTATTTTATAGATTGCCGTTGTGATGGACGATATACATGAGCAAGGCGCCAAGTCCCGAGTATGACCGTTGGTGTTGAGCCAGGTGAATACATGCTTGGTGTTCGCGGAGGCCTCCAGCAAACGTCTAAAGAAGTAATGTCAGGCACCGCCAGGGCACGCAGGTCATGGGCTCGCCGTTTGCGTTGCGCCATGAGCAGGACTTTGATTGAGAGGGCGACGTGCATGCGTTAGCATGGTTTGACAGCGTGAGCGTGAGTGTTTACACGCATACATGCTACTTGCCTCTATGGACGGTCTATGCTAATGTGTGCATCAGTATAATATAAAAAAAATCCATTTGTGCATTTAACGCAAAGTATTTCGTTTTCATTTGGCTGACGAGTGTGCATTGCAGCGATGAGTCCGTGGTTTGATTCCTCACATACGCATAATTTTGGTTTTTATTTCTTTCTAAACTAATAGGTAGGCCCGCATAGATAGATAGGTAAAGAAATCGAGCTGATGAGGCGCATGCGGACTGTTTGACTGGTCAACCAGACAAATACGGAGCTATACGCTGAGCCAGTGACCGTATAATCATCATATCTCGTATACAATGATCAAAGTGAGCTATCAAGATAAGTTCGATGGCTGCCAATGCATTTTACTCGGTAATAAATGACCGGGATTGAAGGGGAATCCAAATTTCCTTCGTCTTCTGTCCTTGAGCTCTGGGCAAACCAATGCACTATATTGTTGTCTGGCCACTCCACCACCAGAGCTCTCACCAAGCGGCATCCCGCGTGCCGAGTTCCTCTCTGCCCATGACTGCACACAAAATGGTAGGGAAGCGATGGCATCCCGTCGTGCCGAGTTCATCGCCGCTCGCGACCTCACACCTAGGTGGGCGGAATTTGAAGCTGTCAAGGCCGAATGGGCCGTAAGGCGGCCAAAGTCGCACAGAGGGAGCGGAAAATTCGGAAAGCACTCAAGAAAAGAGAGGCCCAGTGCCGCAAGAAAGAAGAGGATGCACGTGCTGCTGCGGAGAGGTCAGCGGAGATCCAAGCATGGTGGGGTGTCGCCGACAAAGCCGGGAAGGAGAATGACGACGTCTGGCCAGCATGTGAGAAATAGTAGTACTAGTAGTTAATATGTGTGTGTCTGAGGACGAGCATGTACCAGTATTACTAGTTACTACTGTAGTTTTTATAGCAAATTACCAGTACATTAGCCTAGACTCAGTGGAAAAATTCCTATCCTATGCATCAAATGGCATCTCTTTCTCTATAGGAATTGAGATGCATGTCATCTCACTTCCTATGATTTTCATATCTATTTATATATAAAAAGCAAATGATGGGTTAACCGTAAAAAGTAGAATTAGAGTAGAAATTCTCATAAAAATCAGAAACATCCAACCATTAATTTAGAGGATAATAAAACCACAACCATTAGATCATAATTGTTTTCCAGAAAATTACCCACCAATGCCATCAAAACTAAGGCTCCACGCAAATAATGGATTAAGCATAAAAAGGCAAATTTGTCTAAGTCCAATTTAGGTCGCATCAGCCAGCGCAACAATTTCTCCGAGTCCAATTTTCCTAGCGGCTCGGTGGAGCTCGAAGTACTATATCCACGAGGTACGCCTCGCTAGATGCGTTTCTGGCCGGAAAACTACGCATACAACCTGCTCAAAACTCGACGAGGTTTATCCACTCCGCTAAGACATGCAAGTACCAGTAATCTTCATGTGGCTGTAGTATGCTGCCGATTGCTTTTAGGCTAGCAAGTCAGGTACATATACACGATCTAGCTTCAATTGTGATTGATTTCAAGTAAATGCGGCTGCCAACTGATTTCCTCACTAGATGCGTTTCTGGCCGGAAAACTACGCATACAAGCTAGCTCAAAACTCCACGAGGTTTATCCACTCCGCCAAGACATGCAAGTACCAGAAATCTTCATGTGGCTGTAGGAGGCTGCCGATTGCTTTCCGGCTAGCAACTTAGGTACATATACACGATCTAGCTTCAATTGTGATTGATTGATTTCCGGCTAGCAAGTCAGGCACATACACACGATCTAGCTTCACGCATCTGGCCAAACGTTTCTGCTCCGGTGCTCCCCCCTGGGCTGAACACGTGTGGGAAAAACACAAGGACGGTCCAGATGTGTCGATGCCGATTCGTAACGAGGGGCATGATGGTCATTTCAGGTGGGCGTAGAGCGCGCATAGACCTGTCGTAGAGCCCTGTATGAGCCCGCGCCGGCACGTATACTATTGTACGCCGGGCGTGTACATTTATTATACGCTGGCGGTTGCGTTTCCCCGCGGTCGTGCGCGTGGACGTGTGCGTGGATAGTTTCCAAAAAAAGGCCCCTAGTATAAGAGGAGGGGAACGGGCACCGTCCGCATCGCCCACCCCATTTCCCCCAAATCGCCTCCCTCTCCCTCCTCTCTCCTCTGCCTCATCGTCTCCCCAACCGGCCACCCACCTGCTCGCTCACCACCACCGCCTCCCTCTCTTCTCCTGCTTACTTCTAGCTTGGATGGAGCAAGGCCGTGGCGAAGCCACCGTCGCAGGCGGAGATCTACAGAAGACGGGCGCGGAGACCGTGGCAGATGCCGTGCAGACCCTCGTCAGCGGCGCAGGTGCAGGAGGTGCTGCATCCGCAAGCGCTGGATCGGTCGCTGCGGCGGCGGATCTGGAGGAGAAGAAGGTGGCCGTGGCGGGCTCTGCCATGGCGGGCTCCGCCTTGGCGGACTTAGCCGTGCCGGTGCTTGGCGTGACGGCGTCGAGCGGCCCGTCTGATCGACCTGCGGAGGCCGTCGGCAAGCACGTGGACCTGCAGGTAATCCTTGCCAGCAGTCCCCTCCGTTGCTAGTTACCCCGGTTAAGCAGTAGATTTAGGTGTTAGGGTTTTTGGTTGTTGCTAGTTGTTGCATCCCTTCTAATAGTTAGGGTTTTCAGATGTTTGATTGATTTATAGTGAAGGTTAAGTTTGGATTCTGTGATTGAATCATCCAGTAGATCAAGTAGTTAGGGTTTTTTAATGAGATGTTAAGTTGGGGATTATTTTTATTTGATTCAATTAGAGCTACTCATATGTTGTATCTGTGATTGTACACATTTAGTAGATGTACTAGTTAGGGTTTCTTAATTAGATGTTTAGTTAGGTTTTTTTATTGGATTCATTTATAGCCTCTGATATGTAGAATGTGTGAATGAATCACATCCAGTAGATGTAGTAGTTAGGGTTTTTTAATTAGATGTTTAGTTGGGGATTATTTGTATTTGATTCAATTAGAGCGACTAATATGTTGTATCTGTGATTGAACACATCCAGTAGATGTACTAGTTAGGGTTTCTTAATTAGATGTTTAGTTAGGTTTTTTTATTGGATTCATTTATAGCCTCTGATATGTAGAATGTGTGAATGAATCACATCCAGTAGTTGTAGTAGTTAGGGTTTTTTAATTAGACATTTAGTTGGGGATTTTTTGTACTGGATTCACTTAGAGCCACTGATAAGTAGAATTTGTGATTGAATCACATCCAGTAGATGTAGTAGTTATGGTTTTTAATTAGTTGTTTAGTTAAGGTTTATTTGTATAGGATTCATTTATAGCCAGTTATATGTAGGATCTATGATTGAATGATCCAGTAGATGTAGTAGTTATGGTTTTTTAATTAGTTGGTTAGTTAAGGTTTATTTGTATTATTCATTTATAGACAGTTATATAGATTCTGTGATTGAATGATGTAGTAGATGTACTAGTTAGTGTTTCTTAATTAGATGTTTAGTTAGGTTTCTTTTGTATGAGTTAAATGTAATTAAATGGTGTGACTGAATGATGCAGTAGAAGTAAGAGTTATGATATTTTAATTAGATGTATGAGTTAGTGTTACTTGTAGTGGATTCATTTATATCCAATGATATATGTAAGTAAATTTTGTGATTCAATGTTCCAGTGGATCTAGGAGTTAGTGTTTTTTAATTAGATGCTGGAGTTAGGGTATTTTAATTAGATGTAGGAGTCAGGCTTCACCATTTCACTTATTCTGACATATGAGTGATCATTGAGAACTGCTCTGAACTAAATATTCATTAATATTTACAATTGAAATGAAAACCTGACATGTTTGTGAAGTTATATATAAAGGTCCTATTTGCATTGTCTGTCAAAAACTGCTATCTCATTGGTTAATAAGAGAGGAATGATATTCATTTATACCTTCATATGCATGTTCAAAAGCAAAATCTGAATTTGTATGTCCATATGTATGAACTTGTATGTTCATAACCCAATTGTTTAGTATGTATATAGCTTGATATATAGTCTATGAATTAGTTGTTGAAATGTACATACCATGTGTAACCTGTGCACCTTTTCAATATAGTTAGGAGCTTTCCATCATTATGCAAAATCAACTTGGTTGTAATGACATTATTTGAACTACAATTCAATTCCTTGTAAATGACTTGCTTGGTTGACAATATAGCAGAAGGAGGTTCTTGTTGGCAACAAGAGGAAGTGGGACTCATTTGGCTACTACCCTTATGACAGTGATGAGGATGAGCCGTACGAGGTAAGGCCTAGCTGTAATGTTATTTGTGCATTGCTTAGTGTTAGATGTTTATAGTATTTGAATGCATAATGTATTAATGTCAGTCATTAATGTGTGCAGTATCAATCTGGAGATGATGTGGTCGAGGGGAACGTCAAGTCCTTTGAAGAGAAGGTGGTGCATAAGATCAGGGCCCAAGGATCTGCTATGTACTACAACTGGAAGACGGACAAGTACCGGTGCCCGTACTACAGCAGGCCCAAGCCCAGGTCTGGGTTGCTGGAGCATCTTATGGAACATTGTCGGGCTACATCCATCAGCAGTGATGACTACAAGATCAGGGCTCAGCATTCTGCCCTCCACAAGGTACTGAAAAACCCTAACATGTAGTTGCCCTAGGTCCTGGTTGTCGTATGATGGAGGAAGGCTCAGTCCTTTTGGTGAACTTTATGTGGTATTCTGATGGTGGAAACTTTTAGTGGTAATTTAGTATGAACTTTATCTAAGTGTAGTACTGTGATGTGTGGTCTAAACATATCTAATATGCTAGTGGTCTGCATCAGCAAGTGTGCTGTGTGGATGTTGCTATCTCTGGTAGTAATATATATTGCTATCAATATTTGTGTCCCTTAAATTTGCCATTATGGTTCCTTAGATGTATGGTTCCTTAGATGTATGATTTGCTTGAATTTAGCTGCTGCAATGATCAGACATGCCGCATCAGTGTTGCTTCACTGATCAGGCATGCTGCAAACACTTCCCATGTTGCGGATGTGTGGAACATGCTGTGGCAACGGTGCAATAAAATCCCATGTCGTGGCCATGTGCAACATGCTCTGCCCATAAGCATATCAGACCAAATGTAAAACTTTGTGTTGAGTTAATTAATGTTGTTTAGTGAAGTAAGTGGAAATTGTTCATCCACACATATGACATCTTTCCTTCATTTGAGTAAGCAAAAATAGCAAATACTCCACCATATGATCAAATACTCCAATAACTGAGCACATATTCCATCATTTCATCAAATAGTAATAAAAAGTAGTTAAAGATGGTGTGTGTGTGTGTGTGTGTGTGCAAAAAACAACATTTGAATAAAGTTGTAATGATTATTTGCAATATTAAGGAGTTTTTTCATGAAATGCAAGTTGATTATTTGAAATATGGAAGATCTCCTTTTGTACAATTTTTAGTGGCTCCGTGAAGCCGCATGTTACGGACCGGCATTGGGCATGGCATAAAAAATTCAGAAAAACTTGAAAAATTGTGACCCACATTTTCTTGTACATGGTGACCCACATGTGCCAAACACGGCTATCAAAGAAAATTTGGAAAAAGAATTTTTTTTACAATGCCCCATTAAGGTATAGACCAATGTTTTGAGCAGCCAGTCTAGGGGGCAGTATAAATTCAAAAAAAAATCAAAAAAATACAAAACCTTGAAATCCTATCTTTGTTTGTGCAATAGGTCATGTGTGCCAAAATAGAGGTGATTTGGAGGTGGTCGAAAAAATCACCGCATTCCGGAGGGGCCATTTGGTCAACTTAAGCCAGTTTTTGAACATAGGTGATTTTTTCCACCACCTCCAAATCACCAAAATTTTCTTGTAAATGGTGACCCACATGTGCCAAACATGGCTATCAAAGAAATTTTGGAAAAAGAATATTTTACAATGCCCCCTTGAGGTATAGACCGATGTTTTGAGCAGCCAGTCTAGGGGGCAGTATAAATTCCAAAAAAAATCAAAAAAA